>NW_003201888.1:82630-170150 GCF_000006405.1 Perkinsus marinus ATCC 50983
ATACTGGACCATAACGATATACGCTGTGAGTAACAGCCTAATACAGAGATACCAATTACAGTAGAGCTACTCTCTTACATCCTCCATAGCTCTGCCGAAGTTGTAGACATAGACGCAGGAGAATAAAGATGTAGATACGAAGAATAACATCCCAGCAGTCAATAGCCGACGAGGTTTGCCAAAGGAAATCACAGTAAGGCAAACGGAAATCAGTAATAATACACCACTTGCAATTTGGACCTGTCAAGAGGAGGAGGAGGTAGAAAGAATCACCGAGTCAGTGTGAAAAAATATGCACATAGAATATGAATTTTCTGAGAGATTCTTGTTAGCACCTAAACACGTCTACCCTAGTTCGTATATAAACTCCTATAATTATCGATAAAACTCTTCAGCTCAGCTGAGGGAAGCGCACATATATTCCCCCCACACTGCACCGATGATGCGACTCCTACACACAAGCACTTACCACCACTCCAGACACCATACTCAGGGTGTTGCCATTGATAGGTCCATGGAAATTAATCGCGACAAAAGTCATAGCAACGACCAACCTGCAATGGAGACATCCAATGAGGAGGCGTAGCCCCTCCTTACAGCAATACACCCGCTACTGCCCATCTCATATGACGGGTTATCCAGAAGGTTTGCCGTGATCTGGCCCATAGTCGGTATCTGGTATCAATTACCATGAACGACTGAGACGCCGCTCTCCTAATAGCTTAGACATACTCTTTTTCATCCACACTACTATCGAATTTGTGGGGGGTAGGCGCTCTGTAGTTATCGTCGAAGTACTTCAGTAACGAAGCAGAAACGCCCTAAGCAGGAGCAGCAGGAGATCTTCAACAGAACCCTCTCCTGAGGACCCATCACACACACAGACCCTATATAACCCACCACGAGATTCGACAATACGACGAACAAACTTAATACAGGTATTTAATACTGTTTCATAATATATGAGGTCATTCGTGCCACCAGTTTAACTATATATCATCATACCTACACATTACTTAATTTTATTTTTTTCCAAGCAGCACTCACTCTACCAGGCTGATAGCCAGTGTAAGGGTACGGCTGCAAACTCTGCAGCTCCAAAATGAGCAGCCAAAGCCGGGTGTATGCACTTTATTGAATTCATATAGATGGTATATGGCCGGGAAACGCGCTAGATATATTAATAACTATAACGTTTATTCATAGCTGGAAATGTTGATTTGCAATTTTTACTATTTCGTCCATACAAATATATATATATATATATTTTTACTCATACCTATTCAGTATACAAGACAACGTATTCTATTCGAACTCACGTGAATGCCGAGGTCATAGGAGCCATCCTTCTCTCCTTTGAACTGCAGTCTATCCATCATCGATGAGAACAGATCCGACTGAGCCCTCAAGAGGTTACTACTGCCCACCAGACACAGACCGAATACCTATCACATCAGAGCATCCTTGCTAGGCTTTAAGTTCACTATCTTCTACTTACAAACCAGTGACAAAGTACAGCCGCAAGTATCATCATCATGTGCGATGCACTGTCCCTAACCCTATAACTATATGCCAACAAAGTGACATCAGCGCCTGAATGAGAAAAGGCTCACTCGAACGAGGCCGACTAAAGCAACTTACCAATCAAATAGAGCGCAACAGCGAGAAAGCTGACACTTGGGAAGAGTCTCGAACTCATACAAGTGAAAAGAAGGACCAAAGGGATGGGCATTGCTCGTGCCGCGGTAAATGTCGAATGACCATCGAGGAGGCAGATGAACTCGCAAACCACCGTTAGTAGAATCGATGTGGCCACTATAGTATGTGTATGCTTCACGGCTGGGTTGAGGAGTAGGGCGATGCCTCCGAGGAGGAGCATCAACTGAAGGGGAGGATGGTGGGAAGGAAGTGGAGAAGAAGGAGGACTTACTGGGCCAAATATGAAGTAGAAATACCCCACCCAGGTATCGAACGGGGATGCCAACATGAGCGCCGATTCCTCATCTTGCTGTATTGCGGCTTTAGTGAGGAAGTAAGTCGAAAGATGTTCAACAGTGTGGACGATGAAACCAACGAAAAGGAGGTAAACCCAATAACGGAAATTCCAATTGTTGAATGCATTCCAAAACTGCATTGTGAAGTTGCCTAAATGAGGGGAGGACGACATCACGCTGATGAGCTCTCAATGATGGGAGTACTACTCACCAAGGAAGAGATACTCCCCGGCATTGACGTCTTTAGTTTCGCTATCAGCATCCTCATAAGCTCTACTTATCCTCGACAGCTCCGCTGCCGATAGACGACCAGCAGCTGACGCTACCCTCCGCAGGTCGGGCGGTTTACCTTATACCAAAATAACCATGAGCACCCACAATCCACAACGCATTGTTGCTACATGAATCTGAACCGGCACGCGAAGCACAGTTGGACTCTTCAGCCTCGGGTTGTAATCCACCCAGGGTAGTCCCAGGTGGCGGCTGAGCTAAACAAGAGCGGATCATAGAAAGGGAATAAGAGGATCCTGTCGAACAAGTATTATGATAATACTCAACGCAAGGATTGGCAGTAGTCGAAAGCCAGAGCTTGACGACTTTCAATGAGGGCGGAGAGCAACCGGTGGTTCGCTGGCACCCTATGGATAAAGTATGGCTATTGGGTGGTTGTTGAAGCGAAAAAAAACAAAGAAATCCAGTCACAGTACGTACAGCAATTGATCTTTACGTGATTAGAACTACACTTGAGCTAATTGTAGTCAATTAGTGCAGCCGACTGACCTGAGCTTGGTATACCCCCTCGTAGTGTAGGGCAATGCCACCTAAGTGTCAACAATCAACAACAACAACAACAACAACAACAACAACAACAACAACAACAATCAACAACAATCAACAATCAACAACAACAACAACAACAATAACAATCAACAACAACAATAACAACAATAACAACAATAACAACAATAACAACAATAACAACAATAACAACAACAACAACAACAACAACAACAACAACAACAACAACAATAACAACAATAACAACAATAACAACAATAACAACAATAACAACAATAACAACAATCAACAATCAACAAGATGCTCACCTAAGCCCCTCTCAATGGTGGTATGCTGCTGCTGCTGCTGCTGCTGTTGTTGTTCCCCTCATCAGCAGCGGCAACAGCCTTCTCATGTGAGTTAAGTAGAGGCTCTCTATAGGCAGCCTTAGCTGTGAGCTTGACGCCCACTCCACGCCGCTCGAATAATTTACACACCGCCTCTGCCATAGCACGTACATCGTTGCGGCTGAGACAACCAGTGTTGGAAAATATGCACATGGTCAACTTCAGATAAAACTTCGAAAATTTATTGCTGATATTCATGGTGTACGAAAACCAGCCAGAATTTTCCAATCTAAGTGGGAGAATTGAATTCGTGGACATGAACAGTGAGGAGAAGAGAACAATATATTCCAACAGTGGAGACAACACGACAAGTGCACTCTGCTCCCAAAAGCATCATCTTACTTTTTTTCCAGATCCGTCAGCGCTCGTTGTGTCCTCTCAGTAAGGCAGGCGACCTCCTCTTCATTCAACACTCTATCACGCGGTCCTATGCTACATCTCGGCAACGCCCGTACGTCACCATAGTCTTGGTCGTCTACCAGCACCTAAGCAATGCATTGTTATGAACCATGTGCATCAGGGGTGTACCAGTCCCGTGAGGAGCTCGGCATCTGCGGTGTCTCGGCCACCATGCTGTCGACCATCTGACAGGCAATACATGAAGTTATTGACTGTTTGAGTGGATATACACACATTACAATAAGAAAATTTTCGGGAGGGAAATTTTCGAAAATCCTCGGAAATTTCAGGATTTTCATGTTTTTTTTTAAATTTCTGGTAATTTTTTGTAATTTCCGGCAAATTCTTACAAAGCTTCATCTGAGGGAAGCGAACATGTGTACCAATACTGGTAAGTAAGAAAGCTCTTACGAACTACCTGGCGAGCCTTGAGCTAGCTTCGTTGCCACTCTCCAGCTGTCCCGCACGAACACAAAGGGCGCGCAGACGATGAACACAGCGAACTCTAGCAGGCCCGCCACTACTCCTGAGATCAATCACTCTATACAGTAGAAATTAACCGATCTAAAACATTGGCCTCTCCTCATGCCTACCTATGAGGAAACCGCTAACTCCTCCCGTCTGGCCACCTTGGACCATCCGTACGAAGAGCCTTGTTGCTGCTTTCAGCCCTCGCACCTGTCAACAATGAACTATGTAAAACTATATAATGAGAGGCCAGAGTGCCTTACGAAGTGAACATAGAGTATGCCTCCACGAGTCCTTCCCCAATCAGCTGTCCTTAATGGAGTAACCAACACCCCCTGGGATTCTGATAATGCGACGGCACATACGGGGCCTAATAGCAATAAGGTGTACCACTACTGATGATGATGATGTGGTATTGTTATGGTACATAGTCCAACATCCCTTAGTGTATCATGATACTCAGCAGCCCTTGGCCGATATGATGTACCATAATCATCTTCCCATCGACCCATCACTCTACATAACTCACAAGTAACCAATTCCAATGGTAATTGTCGTTGAAAACCCAACGCGCCTTCATGAGCACCCATACCACGCGTACGCTCCTCCTACAATAACAACTATCCTTATCGCGACAAGCCTGATTGCACATGCTTACTCTGAAACTCTCCTGCAGCCTCTTAGCCGCCACCTTAGCACCAGAAGTGATGCTAAACTCTAAACATGCCTTCACGGCCTGGGGTTCTACGTGTTCTCTACGCAGGAACTTGCCAGCGCCGTGCAGTTGGACTAGGCTACCTGAAAAGGCATTCCACTTGTACAGTCATCCCAAAGGTGTACTAGCTAAGGAATTCACAAGCCACTTCGAGAGCTTACCCCAGATCCATTGGTCCCCAAAGAAGGATATAACGGAGGTTGGCAGGCCAAAGTCCAATCCCATAGCGGTAGTACCGGCACCACCATGATGCATAACAGCACAGCATTTGGGGAAGAGGTAAGTGTGTGGTATGGCTACAATGGAGGAGGGGATCATCGATGGACTACTAATACTCTTATTGTTATTGACGTACATGAAAGGAAGGCTATGTTATCTCGGCCTAGGGCTTTGAGTATATCATATTCCCAGGTACCCTCGGCATACTCTATTGATGATGAGTCCACACAGTCATCACAGAATAGGCCGTCACTACTGAGAACAACACATCAGAAGAGCCGATAAAAGACGTCAACAACTCCCCTACTGTGAACGAGCCTCGGGCTTCTTACCACACTTCGGGCAAATCGCAGGAGGAGTACAAATGAAGAAAACTCGATCCTTCAAGTCTGATAGAATTGGAATAAGAGAGTAAAGCAGTTGATGTAAGTCACTTGGGATGTGAATGAAGTCCTCAGCGGTTATGTCCTTAAGAGTCCCCCATCCCTTCTGGAGGACAACTCTGAGATCGGGGATATCCTTTATTGCCTCTAGGATGGGTTTGTATCTGACTTGGGCACCTAACGCGTCACTGCGCCACGAAATTGCTCCTCACATATCCGACAGATCCCCAGCTATGCTGCCAAAACCAATGTAAAGAGGCTTATCCCCGCCTCTCAAGAACTTACCAAGAGCAGCGGGTGGCTCATAGGTTACATTTTCTTCACCTGACAGTACAACTCCGTGACCGCGCGCCACGAAATTATCAACTAGCGTACTTCCTGTCGAACACACACCCGTGATCTCAATGTTCGGGCCCCAGTCCGGGGGCCTCGGGAACAGAGACGGTGAAAAGCAGTACGAGAAGGGCACCTACAAAACAAAGCATCATACGCTACAACCGAGAGAAGACTCTCCTCGAGATTTAAAACTGAAAACCCGAATCAGGAAATTCTATAATGTTCCCGGGGGAAACTCATTTCCAATTTTCCACATGGCTAGGAAAACATTCTTCAATCAGTTTCCCATGTGAATATCACCACATTAGGAACATCTTCCGCATTGCAAAACGTAATTTCCCAAATTTTTGAGACAATCACAGACCCAAATAGTTCAAATTGCAACTACAGTTTTTCTTAATCTCGGTCAATGACATATCCATAAACTGCGAACCACAGTGATACGCACTGATCACGACAAACCACCGAATACAATCGATAGAATGGTGTTCATAATGAACCTCGCTCATCTAGATTCACAAGCCGACCACACGCATGCATTTTCATTACGACATACAACAGCTGTCCTCAAAGGTCGCAACTTACCCCCCAGTTCTCCAATAAGGACCCAGCGCTGTGCCACATGCTCAACTTTGGTATGTGCATCACCTTCGCTCGGAACTCGTTGATAGCCGCCGCCATACCATGCCACTGCATCTGACGAGGACAACCACAATAGCAGATCCCCAAGAGCTCCCCTTCCCACCTGGTCAAACCAACTGTAGCTTAGAAAACGCCAATATGCATTGTCATCGAGCTCCTTTGAGCTCATTGGATGACCCAAAAACTTGGTACGTGACCAGGGCATTGGGAAGAACCTAATACCACAACAACGAGAGATTATAATAGAGATAAGATAACAGACCTACATGTGTAAGGGAACTCCGAGCCTCTCAGCGATGTGAACATGGACATACGCTGGAGGATTGGAAATCATGGCGTGAGTAACCCAACGCTTCTCAGGATTACCTAAGAAAAATGAAACACCTCGCGTTACTACAATACGAAGTCGACGGGACTTGGCAAAAACCAGCTAGATGACTGTTCAGCAGTGTGGGGAAATATGCATATGGTGAACTACACGTTTTGGTGACAATATGGAAATTCTGAGGAAATTACCGTTGGTTTTTGTACACTTTCACCCCGAGTCGTGTGTGAATTCCTAACATGAGCAAATCCGACATGTTTTTAATTACTTTTCACCGCAGCCCAGGCGCCGACATTTCCGCTCTCCCAACCAGGAGAGAAGAAGAGAGATCGACACGATTGCATCATCTCAGTGGTGTGTTGTAGTACGAATGACATATCATGAGGACTGATGAGGAAGCCGGGGCTCCACGAGGGGCTTTCAGCCGCATATCTACCATGACATGTGTGATCGAAAAAGGTAGTGAGGATAGACGTACCGCATTAGAACCTCAGGTTGCCAATGGCCCGGGGCATCAAGGGCCATTGGGAAGAACTCTATTCCTTTTCTCTCAACCATATCTCGGAACTTATCATGAGTGCAGATACGACAATGATGGCCCATCGCGTTGAGCTCCTATAAGGGAGGGGGTTGTTATGGATATGATAATGTTATTATTATTATTCACCTTTGAAATGGCGATGTACGGCTCAACATCCCCACGGCTGCCAACATCAATTAATGTTATGTTCATCCTTGGGATATTATTACCCTCCGGTCGAGGGAACATCATCATCACCTTATTAAAGAATAATAATAGTACGACGACGACCGCGGAAGAGGATGGGGTAGTACCAAATCTGGACGACGACACACAATACCGTTAATGACAACTTCAAGACGATGCATTCTGGTCTCAATGACCCCTTCACCAGCGTGATCGAGATTGTCAAAACTCAGACATATAAACCTGCCATTCAGAAGATGCTCATCGAGACAACATCGTCTCCTTATGTTGATTACTGCTGCCATTCAAGAGGCTCCTTCCGGGCGTGCAGAACAAGGAGATCCCTCAACTTACGAGTCGACTGCAGGCATAAGTACGAGCCTGTGAGTAACAACGTGTGATAAAGTATTAGTCGCCTCTTACTTTCTTGATTATGAACTCGGAAATAGTACATAGTTTTGGTACTAAATTCAGTAGCACATCCTTCTACCGATACATACGTATCCGGTGAGGTTGGTACTTTATCACGGGAGATGGCCCATAGGAGACGCCAATGACTTTCCAGATTTATGGTATATAAGAAAGCTGAAGGGGAGGAGAGGCATATAGTGGGGGAGGAGGAGGGAGGATGACAACAACAGGCAACTTACCGACTGCTATCACTATGATGAAGTTAATCAAATCTGCCATGGACAACAACGGTGACGGATGCTCCAGCCAGAATTCCGAACTAATAACAAATCGCTCTGATGAAAAGCGGTGATGGCTACTAACCTTATAATAACACCAGTAGTGACAATAACGTCAATGCATAGTAGAGGTAAGGCACCAATATGGGACATACTAACATGGCTCGCTATGATGGTGAATAGGCCCTAAGCATACCACACCAATCCCTATTGCTTACAACACTACGAGGACACCTACCGGATCAGTGGCCCAAACCGTGCGAGCCATCACTGGCGCGAAATGTACCATATCCGAGGCGTTCGACCTCCACTGAAAATCCACAAAATGACCAGAAAGAAAAACAACTCACCCCACCTCCTCTGCTGCTCGGCCGTAGTTATAAATATACACGCAGGAAAACATTGCGGTGGATACGAAAAAGAGGAAAGCGGCGATCAATAGTCGACGCGGCTTGCCAAATGAGATAACCGTCAGACAAACTGACATAAGTAGAACTAGAGCACTGACCACTTGTACCTGCGAGCACCCATGCTAGCCGATTCTCCAGGACCAACACTTACTACAACCCCCGACACCGTGTTGGCTGTATTGCCATGCGGACCAGCATGGAAATCCGCAGCAACGAAAATCATAGCGGCAACGAGCCTATGAAAGTTCATGGGAGTACTGTAACGTGTGAGGCACTCTTACAAGAGGACGCCTATAATGGCCCATCGCATATGACGTGTAATCCAAAAAGTTTGGCGAGACCTGGCCCAGAGGCGATAGCTAAAACGAGGGGAAGAGAGGGTATGCATATACGTACATGCACACACTGCCTTACTTCTTCTCGTCCATCGTCGCGCTGAACTGCAGCGAATACGCCGATTTATAGTTTTCCTCAAAGTAATCCAGCATAGGAGTACTCACGTCCTGAGGTCGATACACCTTTAGTGAGAGGCCCCACAACGACCGATGCGATTCATTCCAGAGCAATTAACCATTTTTCCAATTTTGCCACAGCCAGCAGTGAACGTGTCGGAATAGGTGTTCGCTTTCCTCACAAACCGAGCTCAGGAGTTTCCTTACTGATTACACGAGTTTTTCTTCGAATACGGCCAAAACTGTACAGAAACAAACGAGAATTTCTCGAAATTCCGTCAGAGTTTTCATATCGTCCTGCACACATATAGTTGACTACTTGCATATTTCCCCACAATGCCAGATGTATCCAATATGACACCCAATTTCCATTCAATTGAAATTCGCCATTTTAACCTCAGGTAAGAACAGTTTAGAGTGGTTGTGGTTTCATATGAAGCGCCGCTATTGTCCGTAGCTGCGGTACGATCACCCACATGAATGCCGAGGTCATAGGAACCATCCTTATTCCTTCTGAACTGCAGTCTGTCTATCATTAAATAGAATAGATCAGACTGAGATCTAAGGAGATTACTACTGCCCACCAAACACAAACCGAATACCTGACGAACCAAACGAGATCACCACACAACTATATGAGTGTCTACTTACAAACCAATGGCACAGTACTCCGGCCCATACCATAGTCGTATACGGCGCTGCATACTCTCTCGAGGAGCTGTACACAACTAGAGTAATGTCGACTCCTGAGAAAATTCCAGATACAATCCTAGCTCAGCGCGTCCAATCAGCGCTGGGTTTAGCGATATAGCCTGTTCTTTCAAAAATAGGCAAAGTCATCCTCCATCACTTCCCGTTCTCGAGAGCCAGTGATTCCCCTCATTTCTGACTACAGTATTATGCGCAATCTCAAGAGTCCACTCCGTGAATTACCATAGTTCAAATGGAGCCAAATTTTTTTACTCGGGCCTTTTAGCACGATTAGAAATTCCAAATCTTCAAAACGATGGTTACTCACCTATCATGTAGAGCGCGACAGCAAGGAAGCTGACACTTGGGAATAGTCTGGTACTCATGCAAGCGAGGAAGAGCACCATAGGGATGGGCATTGCTCTGGTTGCGGTCAGTGTGTGCGGGTTGCCGACTACACATACGAACTCGCTGACCAGGGTCAATACTATCGATGTGGCCACTATAGTATGTGTATGCTTCACGGCTGGGTTGAGGAGTAGGGCGATGCCTCCGAGGAGGAGCATCAACTGAAGGGGAGGATGGTGGGAAGGGAGGGGAGGAGGAGGAGGACTTACTGGGCCAAATATGAAGTAGAAATACCCCACCCAGGTATCGAACGGGGATGCCAACATGAGCGCCGATTCCTCATCTTGCTGTATTGCGGCTTTGGTGAGGAAGTAAGTCGAAAGATGTTCAACAGTGTGGACGATGAAACCAACGAAAAGGAGGTAAACCCAATAACGGAAATTCCAATTGTTGAATGCATTCCAAAACTGCATTGTGAAGTTGCCTAAATGAGGAGAGGACGACATCACGCCGATGAGCGCTAAATGATGGGAGTACTACTCACCAAGGAAGAGATACTCCCCGGCATTGACGTCTTTAGTTTCACTATCAGCATCCTCATAAGCTCTACTTATCCTCGACATCTCCGCTGCCGATAGACGACCAGCAGCTGACGCTACCCTCCGCAAGTCGGGGACTTCCCGTTGACTATCACCTGAACACCCTTTCTCCAACTCAGCAGTCAGCGTCTCTACTCTCACCTAGATAGACGCTATCATAGACCCCACCAAACGAAGGCTCCGTAGACGGTACAACGCCCGAACGGATCATACTTATAAGGAGGCCTATGAATCGACGAACATGCCCTCCCTCGATCACGTCGATACCTATACTCAACACATCCTCCTATATTCGAATAGAAACTCCCCATGCAACAGTCTACGGCACTCCTCCCCGTCACCAGCACCCCAGCCAGGAATGTTCGACATGTCTACCAAGTCTCGGCAATCGTGGACGTTTCTATAAGCATGCGGACGGCAAAGCATGAGTGACTAGTCCAGAGGGGAAGACCGGCCTGATCCTCATCCCTCCCACTAGAGGACACAGTAGAGGTCGCTCCCATGCCCATATCGAAAGCAATCATATGGCCCAACTCATACAGGACACGTTGCTGATAGAAAATTCGAGGGCGCGAATCGGGACGAAATATCTCTTTCGCATCCTGTGGATCTGGAACCAGGTACAAGTCAATGGCTGAGCTATTCACGGCGATCACAATGCGGCGATCAACCGACCGAGAGTGCGAGAGAGCCGTCCTAGCCCTATATGGGAATCATTCGCCCTATCCCATATCAGCTTTTCTCATTTTCATGAGCCCAATATCACTCGCGTACAATCGATCCTACGGAAGGTACGCATGTCAAAATCCAGGAAAATTGTGGATACGCTAAGCTCGAGATTTTACATATTCCAGTGTGGAATCCACACGACCAAAAACTTGTAAATTTATACGCGGATTTCCGAAGTTTTCGGCGGCTTCCGCAAGAAATTTCCACATGAACTATAGACTTCGTAGTATGAAATAATAGGTCTCTTATTGTGCCACACAATTTGTATCTGTGTGACCTACAAACTGTGTAGCCGTCGCAGGCGATGTGCAATGCTCATTGCAGGCCCCATATTCCCGACACTACCTCGGGACTACATCCACTTGGAATAATGTATGAGAAGCATTTTTCAAGGGGCTAATATCAACGACCTAGAGTGCAATACTGGACCAGTATTACAGCGGCCATACCTCGGCCTTACCATCTACTCCAACACTAGTACCAACCAGCATATGTGGCCACCTCTCGACTCGCCACAAGAGGCCCCATTACCCGGCCTTAGTGTGCCTGAAGACCCTTAGCCATCCATTCGACTATCAGTGAGTCCAGGCGATGACGCCTAAAATTATCGGTGCCTAATGGTATGCCACGGTGCTCGGAATAGCTTCGATAGGGAAAGTTATTGTCAACAATAGTTAGACTACCCCGGGAACTAGAAGAAAATTAGGGAAGTAAGAACGATCAATGTGCAATGCACTCGTGGCTATATGCATCTAATGCATTCAAGCCCCGTAATGGGTCTTACGGAGATTCAGAGGACAAAACGAGGATAGATAACTCAAGTCGACCAAATCGATTTCATGTGAATGCGAATCCGTAGATAAGGCCGCCTTGGCAGTTCCGGCCAGCCTGGGAATAAGACGGACGGAATTTGTAAAGGAGACGAGTGGCAAATGCGAAACCAAATGTTACTCTCTCAGCGGTTCGGTTGAATCCGAGCCACAAGAAATGAGTTTAACAACTATTCGAGCTATCGTGGAGTGCATTACAGCAAATCTTTCCGCCACAGTTACGCACGCCGTAACGTAAACCGTAAAAAAACGTTACGCTGCCCATATATATTACGTACTCTCTACAGCTCTCCCCTACTCGTCGCCTGAGATTATTCCACTGCTCTCTCTGAGCAGTGTCTCGAGTAATCAAATTGCTATGGAGTACGGATAAGACTTCCCAATCTCTCGCCGCCCTATTGTAGTACCCTTGACCGATCGAAGCTATCGCCTTCTAATAAATCTTTTACACTATCTCACACATCCTCTGCTAACGCATATCTAGTAATGTAATAGAATCCTGGGCCACCCTCCCACCCATGGTCCTCGCAGAGATCTCTCTATATAACTTGTTAACGACCCCTCATCAAATATCCCTGTGAAGGCTTTAACTTTTTTCGACACTCCCAAACACTCCCGTCTAATCGCCCGCAACTCTTCCGAAGATACATTTCTCGACGAGTTCCCCGCTCGATCGTCCACACTTGTACTCACCGACTCTTTTGACGATGATAATTCCCGTTGCTCTCTATGCTCCTCACTGAGGAGTCCTCACTCTTCAGCCTTCCTCTCTCCTTGTACTTTCGCCGGCGTCTTTTTCCCTGCTGCATCCTTCCTACTCTTTGCCGGTGATCTTGGACTTTCTTTTTTCATCCCGGTAGAATATGGTGTACTTTCCAACTCAGAGCTGATGGTGCTGGGCCATTTGAAATTATAGACATAAAAGCGCTCGCCATTCTAATCGATAGGCTGATCTTAGTCATTTTCGACGCGACTGCAATATTGAATTGAATTCCCTTTCACCCAACCTTTACGGGGTGTCATGGACACATGTCCCGAGAACTCGGTCAAACAAGTAAGTGCTGTTGTCCAGGGGAGCGCTGGCAGAAAATGAATCTCTGTGAGTTTAGGCTCGCCACCGACAAATGACCTGCGGCTGGGATTCTGACGTCGACCCCTCGGTATTGCCTCCACCCTCGATGCCCTTCCTTAGACGTGATTTGTTCCAGCAGGTTGAAGATGTCGAGAGCGTCGCTAGTGGCCCAGATTTGCACACTGCGATAGTAGGATTGCCACCAGGAGCCGAGATTGTAGATGAAGAGAGCAAATTGACTGAGAAGGTCCTAAATTGGGTTGGAACTCGATTGAGTTTTCCAATGGTGCACTGAGATAGACTTAGGTTCCGGAACTTCTAGAGACTATGAATTCATCGGCTGAGCGATTGAATACTCTAGAGAGGGAGCTCGGCGCCGTAGAGAAGCGGAGACATCATCTAGCAACCGAGTGGAGGAAAAGAAAACAACAACTTTTGCCAGTAATAAGACTCTCATATTGTCGAATGATACTCGCACTTATACAGTCTCCTACGCTCGTCTGTCGAGGACTCAAACTCTTCATTCGCTGTGAGTTATAATGTGCTTGGGAAATGCGTCGTTGTTCTTGGCTGTAAATGATGTGCGTTTTCAGCTTATCGGCCGGTCGGTACTAGAGAGGACCAAAGCCTATTATGAAGCCTGTGCTCTTCTGGGAGACTCTCAGCAGGTGAATGGTCCATCAGAGTTCTTTCAGAGCTCAACTATGATGCCTCTCAGGCGGTCCATACAGCTACTGGCCAATTTAAGAAAGCAGTCGAGGAAGTGGATAGGATAAAGCTGCTTATGGCAGGAGCAGAGGATGGTAGTGATAAATTTCCTGTCTCGTAAATTCATGGCTATTTGTTGCCGTCGTTGGGTCTGTGACACGCAGTGCATTGCGATACTCATACTCACTGGAGATGAATATACGAATATTATATTGCATGTCACTCGACGGATCAATTTAGTTTGATACCTCGACGAATCTGAGTCTCGATCTATTCAGAGTTCTCCGCCATTGAAGAGGAGGATAATGCGGACGTTCATGCTAGTGGCACGGCTCGAGAGTCTGTCTCGACTGGCAGTACTGTGGGAGATGATAAGGAGTAGGATGCGGGATGGATGTGATGGAGCTATTACTCCTCTCTAGTTCCATGTGTTGTTGTTATCATACTTTTTCCTTTTCAGTAGTGACCCTGTTGAGGCAGCTCCCAGCAGTAAACCCGGAAGGCATAGAACTAGCAGCATTGTTTTGAAGACTGCAGATGAGCAGGTAGCATCTCCCCAACGTATCGCGGTACAGCTATACTCTTTCAGATCCGACTTGCAGAGCTTTCGGCTAAGCTGTTGGCTGCCCAATCTGCTCGGGATGCTGCCGAACGTGCTTGCGTGATGAGAACGTCTGAGTGAGTTCAAGCCCGGCGATCTTCGAGTTATCGCGAGTTTGATATAGTCTCTACCTGTTCAGGTACCGATCCCTTCAAATGCTTATCGCTCGGTTGAAGAAAGACGCCACTGAACGCGCTATAAAGAAAGCCGAGCCTTGGTATAACAACTTCGCCACGTGAGAGCTTTTCCTGGTCATATTGAAGTAGCCAGCCTTTTCAGATTCTCCGAAATGAGCAACAGAGAGCTTGCCAAAGCTGGGAAGCTGAAGGCAAGCATTCGAGCGACGAAAAAAGAGTATCAGGAGGCGATGCAGTCTCTCGAGCAGATATCGAATAAAGCAAGGCGGCCTTCACTAGTAGATGTGTATAACTCTATCGCTTTCAGGTTCATGAGTCTCGGCGAGGGAACGACGAAGGAATCTAAAACGTACTTCTGTCGATGCCTGTACACTGTTAAATATGCTATCATAATGACTGTATTATTGCTAACCACGAATGTCTTATTTTTGTCACCTTCGGGATGGTACAATTCTGCCAGTTTTAACATTCGATCGCTACATTTGCGGTAGTAGAGTTAAAGTCATCAGTCAATTCGAGCTGTAATCTCCTGAGGATGACTATCCAATCGAGAAGCCGAGAAGTGAACTCCAGTCTAAGCCAGGCTTATAGTCTTAACACGATAAGATCTTGATATATTCCTTTTGTGAGGAGATCCCCCTACGCCGGAACGTAGCTGTTAGAGCTCGGTGCACTCCAGCTATTGTACCGTGGTGGCCCTAAATAGCCCGCCGCCTGCCCGCAGTAATGTAAGCACTGATGCCGTTACTTTTGATCATGATGATATCATGTTCGACGTAGTGTTTAGTTGACGCCATACTATGCTATAGTCCCCGATACGAGAGCTTAGGATCTCACTCGGGCTAGGTTTGCAACGGTCTCATTCAATGCCACGACTGGGGCTCAAGTGGGCGTCCTATTGCAAGACTTGGCAGGATCCTCAGGATCCTGCCTCAAAGTCACATTGGTTCTGAGGATCAGAACGAATGTGATCCGCGCAGAGGAGTCCGCTCGAGAAGCACAGAAGTTTCCAGCAGGTTGGCCGCACGCCTAACCGCTCGAAATGGAACCCCCATTGCGACCATCGCCCTCACTATCCTGCGATGTCAGTCTCTGTGCGTCCCGCCTCCCTCATCACGGAGATCAGTTATGACCATCGTAAAACTAGCCCATCGAAAGACAGTCCACCAAGTCATGCACTGCAAGTGAGTACCATGTGGTTTCCGTCCAACGTAGGTCACCGAGAATTTGCCTAAATCGATTGATTCTTTTCTCGGGTTTTTGTCCTCATATATCATTTCTATTATTCAGACGCGGGCTTCCATCGTGACGCTCATCCTAGCCGCAATATTAGCCTATCTGTACTACCTCGACTGTGATCTGAGGAAGGCGTGGGAGCATACAACGATCGGCCGGAAAATGGCCCTGACAGATCTACGCAACGAGCGGGGTATTCTGGAGGCAAGAGTAGGGAAACTGCAAACAACCCATAGAGTGAGTCGTCACAACAGAAAGGAGGGTGCATTGAACCACAGCCAAACTAGATCCCGGGTTCGAACCCTGGCGCCGTCATTCTGAATGGCAATACTCGATTATGTGCCTCCACGTGACTCCCATCACTCCTTTTCCTATGAATATACGAGAGCATCTATCATCCACTGTGTTCAGATTCAGCGGCGCCGAGTGACCGACTTGACCTACAGGCTTGAGATGATGCCAGAACATAACGAGAAGAGCCTCGCGAAGCAGCATGCACGGGTGACGAAGATAGAGGAAGAAATCAACATGTGGAAGAGATGATAGACTGCTTATTCTCCCCGTACACAGTGTTAAAGTTCTTCGTTCAATCCTGACTGAACCGCGGCTCTAGCAAGTCCAAGTCTTGCATCGATAAGGAACACTTATAGGAAAAGTGAACATGGATTATCATCAGATTGGCCCTTAACACCTCATCAGCTCACAAACTGCGCTCGAAGTCTAGTCTAAATACACCGCAGGCTTCCAACCTTAGCGAACATATGGACACGCCCAACACACAAAGCAGCGATACAACAAGCAGGGCAGGCCGGTACTAACACTTGTATCGACTCCAGGACGGATACCGCGCCCGACTACTGTCTCTCATTCATGGATTCTCTCGAGTCGTAGTATACGACACGTGAGCCAAGGTTTGTACTGCTTCCTAAGAGCTGCAGTTGATGAGTATCAACTCTAGAGAACCGTTGCGATGAGTTTATATCTTGGAGATAAAACACAACCAGCGAGTTGTTGCTTGTGTCATCAGAAGTGGTTACGAGCAAGTGAGAATAAGGCAATCCATCCGAATCGTTACGGATGGTCGGCCCGGCCAACTCAGCCCTAACAGTCGACTGCAAAGGATTTGCGAGTGATGAGATCGTCGAGCGAGTTGCTCGAAAATTCCCGCATGTAACGGCTTTTCCTCAGCCACCTAACTCGCGTGAGGCGAATACCGCAGAAGTTGCAACTCAGTTACCCACTTGACAGTCGCAATTGTCCCCACTTACAGTGACATGCCGGAGACCCCGTTGCGGACTTCAGCGACATCAGCTAGCTAACCAGTGCTCGGGCAGAGTACACAGATCTCTATGGATTTGGCAAAGCCTATCGCATGTGATAACTGCTATCACATGTTCTGATTCAACGTGAGTTACTCGCTGCACGTGACCTTGAATCAGAACTTGCCAGTGGGTTGCCAGACTGACTCTCCAGCTGCCGCGCTACATTAACACAGTGTATTACAGAGGAAACTTTCCGAAGAATCTCCCTAGAACCCCATACTGGAAATGCGGGGGCTCTAAGATAATGCGGAATAATTCCTACTTCAATCTACTTACTCAGAGATCAATGCGTATGATAGCATCCAGAACAGCCAGGATTTAAGGAACGAGATTTACATGTGGGGTAGGTCCCCCGATTGGCGCACAGTAAGCAAGCCTTTTAAGAAAGTCGCGACCATGACACAAGCTCACGACTTGACTGGAGCGATGCTGTTCAAGCAGAAATAACCAGCGCAAGCGTTTGTCTACTTCTTACACGATCCCGCACCTCGTGCTCCGTTGTGATAAATCATATCACAAGCGCGGCTACCTAGCATAACTGGTAATGCTAAAGATATGATATAGTAAGTTGCTACATGATCTTACATTTCTGGTAGCAACTCAGTTACCATGAGTGCCACAGCCCTCAGTGGGAATACTAAATCAGATAACAGACTGTTATTAGCAGTATGCTTGAGTCACGCGACCTCGGTTTGTTGCTAATTTTCGCCATTCAGCATATTCCGCTAGAGAGCGAAGGCAAACTCTCGATTAGCCAAGATTTATGAAACTCTGATCCTGCGAGGAAATCAAGGCAAACCGATCCCCATCATGGCGACGTTACAGTGATAGACGATACCTTGAAGCTATCAACTCTCTCGCACTGATGATCTGATCATCTGTTACGACTCAACTCAAAGAGGCTTAAACCAATGCGGCCTGCACAGGTCTTACGCGAACATCAAGAAGAATGACAGATTTAGTTGTGATTCCAGTTGTGACCAAGTTCCTTTGGGAGGGCATGTGCGCCCGGATATAATAAAAATAAGTTTACAAGTACAATGGTGCATGAAGTGACACGATCTTACAAGCAAGCACTCACGGGCTCAATTCAGCCGACTCGGCAGAGTTGATCACACCCTGTTCGATGCGTAATGTAATTACTTCTGGTTCGATGACCTGAACCCGACCACAATTCAAATTACCCAGTATGGCAGCTTTCCAGATTTTAGGACATATCAGTGCTACCTCTTCTTCTATCGTGTCGGCGACTTTGGATCGGACTTTCTCAGGGATTAGAGAATCAAATGAAGAACGACATAATGGACAACACAACCTAGTATGAGAAGCTTTCCTACACATGTGTCATGCATAAAGCTTACTTGTGAGACTTGCAAAACCATTTTGTCAAGCAGTCACGATGGAATCCATGATGACATGTTCGCAGATGGCAATCACTGTCCGAATCAAGACATATGGCGCATTCCGACTCGGGGGTTCGTGAGGAGGGGGTCGACCAAACAGCATCAGCGTCATCACAGCAATCATCGAAATGCACCACCAATGGTAGCAACTCTCGCTTCACCACGTCTGCATCCCCAGGAACCTGAATATCACCCCCGACTGCATCATCCGACGTGACTGAGTGAGGGACACGATAACCTACCCTAAACGTAAAGGGTTCCTGCATTGTCACTCCTCGACGAATCAAATCCCGACGATTTTGTCTCCACCACTGTCTCGCAGACGCATGTGCTTGATTCAATCCGTGCTCTCGAACTTCCTCAATTGAAAGATCGTTCGGCCACCACGAGCGAACTAAATAGGGGTCAAGTCATTCATGAAGTTATACAACGATTATTCACTTGTATACATACCCCACATGCTAGAGTGGCACGTAAAAGGAAAAAATCCGAAGAAAGTTGAAGTTTGAAGGGAAACGAGGGCAAACGTTACTATCCCATTCGATCAAGCTGCGAAAAACTGCCTTGCACTCATTGATCTCGTTCATAGCTCCGATGAACCGTTTCAGATCGTTACAAGATATTCGAATTCATGGAATATTCATACTAGAGATAACTCGCGTGCAATGAAGTAGGGGCGCTTTCCAGCGCTGGAAGAGATACGTAATTTATCGCAGTGGATTATTCAGCCATCACGGATTAGTCCGACTGATTCAGTCGCTGCACTCCTTTGTTATTATCACAACTTTTGCCCTCGTTCTATCTTCTAAATCATGTTGAACTAGGGCACAGTTTAACTGTGTGTAATAGATTTGTGTGTGAGTGAGAAACGATGCCTGGGTGGCCCATCAGGGAAGAAGGGTATCCTTCCTAGACAGAATTCCCCACAATTCCCGATGATAGGAAGGATGAGCCATTCTTCTTGGTTATGATGCAAATTGCCGTGCAGTATCCGAGACCGGATCGTGGGCCCCTCAGTTGAAAGTGTCACTTCCAAAAGCTCGCAGCCCGAGCCCACATCTATACTGTGGATCGACAGAGTGTCGGTACCCGTACTACCAGTCAAGATGACATCAACGTCCATGGCGACCTCAGCAACGCAGACATGCGCTGGTTTATCACCAACTATCCCACTGCCCGGCCGACAAGACAACGGGCAAGCGAATGATATAACCCTCCATACGTAAGAGGAGAAGAGGGACTGAGGAAAATGAGTGAAGTGAAACTCAGCAGTGGCATTCGATCCAAATAGCTTGTTAAAAGCTGCTACTACTCCTACCAAGAAATAGGCGATGCTCGAGCTTCGTTTTGATGACGATGCGGGATTTGCTACCTACAATGTAGCACAAGACCTCGCTCCAAGTAACGAATATAACATCATCACCTGGCCGGATGGAAACGATTCCTCCATTCCTCCGCGGATCGGCGATCCAGGGGGGGCTATGGTGCCAGGTCCCGGCAACTCGATTCTACTCGAGTCTGAGTCTTGCGACGATAATCCTGAATGCCATCCAGTATCGCCACAGTGAGGACGACCTCACTCCTACCCAATCTACCCAACTCATTGTCATTGTGAATGTTCCCTCGCGGCAGGTGCGAGGGGATTATTAACCGAGAAGACATAAAAAGATAGAAAAAACTGCCGTACGCCACAGTCCCTAACGAACGTAGAAAAACTGAGGGTGATCGAGAGAAAAGTCCCCATCCCCGTAGTTTCTCAACGCATGCGACTGCCAGACAGATTCAAACACCATTTTGAAGCAATCCGCGGGCTTTTTCCAATGGTGGTCGATTTGATTCCATACTCTCAGCACTAGCTGAGTTATACCGAAGAGAAAAAAATGGTGATGCCCGATGGTTGGCGCCCCAACCAGATTTACCGCTCCAAAAGCAAATGATGGAATATCGTTGCATATCGCTATGTTGGATGCCCGATGGCATAGGCGCCCCAACCAGGTCTACCGCTCCAAAGCCAAATGATGAAAAATCGTTGCATATCGCTATGTTGGATGCCCGATGGCATAGGCGCCCCAACCAGGTCTACCGCTCCAAAGTCAAATGATGATATATCGTTGCATATCGCTATGTTCGATGCCCGATGGCATAGGTGCCCCAACCAGGTATACCGCTCCAAAGCCAAATGATGATATATCGTTGCATATCGCTATGTTGGATGCCCGATGGCATAGGCGCCCCAACCAGGTTAACCGCTCCAAAGCCAAATGATGATATATCGTTGCATATCGCTATGTTGGATGCCCGATGGCATAGGCGCCCCAACCAGGTTTACCGATCCAAAGGCAAATGATGAAATATCGTTGCATATCGCTATGTTGGATGCCCGATAGCATAGGCGCCCCAACCAGGTTTACCGATCCAAAGGCAAATGATGAAATATCGTTGCATATCGCTAAGTTGGATGCCCGATAGACGGGGACACCCCAGAAAAGGGATCTGCCAGCACTTTTCCCTATCTACGGCTTTCTCCATGTCGTCATACCTTGTGGAGTATTAGGAGTCTAGAATTAATTCAACCCCTTTTGGGGAGAGCTCGTCGAGATCTTCGCAGTGGTACCAAAGCGACTAGTTACAGTAGTCGCAAGGGTAGCGACTACTCTACCAGCAGGCCCCTACCATTGTTATCGTCCCTATCATCTGCGTCGATGAAAGTACTAAGAGCATAAAACCCAATGATGTAGACTCTACATTGTAGAGTAGATGAAACCAAGCCGAGAAGAACTGAATCACGAGAGCTGCACCGACGACGAAACCTTTCCGAGAATATTCAAACGCTGAAAACATGCGGTATGGAGGTAGCAAGACCCAACGCATAACATGATAAACACAACACAGTAACAATCAATCGATTTCTGAAACTTGGAGAGACATGGGGCTACTGAAACTAGCATGCTGGCAGTAGCTACCAGCGAGCCACTACTGAGCACCAATGCTTATAAGGAGTTCACTCAGCTCAGCAGCACATCTATTGCAAATGAGCAGATAACAGTACAGTTGGTTATATCTAACCCTGTGAGGGGAGTCACTGCCACAGCGAGCTGAGAGTAAACCATACGACACGTGATCTACGAACACCAGAAGCACAGGAAAAAGTTTTTTGGCCTACACTGTGACACAATCATCGCGTATGATATCTCCACCTGCGACCGAGAGACCGCAGAAAAAATACGAAGGATTAGGGAAGACATTTCGATCCTCACAAAATTTCCAACGATATTAGTAGTGGGAAATCGAATGCCACCATGACAGGCTCGTCAGCAGGCCACGATGAGTCAATCATACATCCAGCAAAAGACATCTTCATCAAAAGAGGTCTAGGGTTGAGTTAATGGGAGAATCCCGAAATACCAAAAAGTCTAATAGTACCGAAACAAAACGTAACCAGCTGGTCAAGGCGTGACGGTTTAATATTACACCAAGTCTTGATATAGGCGCGTGACGTGAGTGGAGCAGCAGTAGACATATAGCAATAAGAGGGAGCTCGATGATGGAAATATACGAGTACACAGCTACGTATAACAGCTGCGACAACAGCAGCTCTAATTATGATGTGGACTTGAGAGCATGTGAAATTAGTCAGCGGAAAATCTGAGCATCTTGCCTCATCACCGAGCTGGATAGATATTCCTTATGAAGAGTAGCAGGCAGCAGCAGCAGTAGGAAAGATTCCAGGCAGTACAGCCTCAGACAACTACAAACCCTAGACCTCCTGACGCAACCACCACCGTGACTAGCAGTGCATCAGCCAGGCACAGCATTCAAAGAACGATCATCAACTTGACGGGATATATCACCATGAGGAGGAAATCCCTCATGATTTGAGCCGTACCTAGGCCCATTGTCCATAGCGGTATGATAATAAGAAGTCATATGGCCACCGTCTTGGTTATAATACTCCTCGTGATATGGGACCGGTCGGCCACTACCCAGGGAGTGACCGTAAGGGCGATGCGTTTGAACTTCCACATCCCACCGACCTTGGTAACCTCCAGGGTAAGGCGCAGTAGGAATGGGTTGCTCTCCCGAACAGTACAAGCCCGCGGGAGGAGGCTGCACGTACGCATGATGTGATTGGGTCGGCATGTTATATACGCCAGAGTGCTGATGACCTTCCACCATAGAGAAGTGACGATTGGCGTTCATCGGAAAAGTGGGAGAGTTATACTGCTGTTGTTGATATGCGATAGCCGGGCAGGTAGGCTGAGCAACCGGCATTGCCTGCCATGGTTGAACCATACCAGGAGCATCATGACTTGCATAACCCTCCGGATAGCAGTACTGCTGTGGGTATGAGGCGGTCTGATCCGAAGTAGGGGAGCATTGACCATAAGGAGGAGAACTCCCCTCCACAGCTGTACCAAACGGTGGAGCCGCCACACTGTAGTAGACACCGGAGTACATATGTGGAGAGTTATAGTAGCCATTCGACACTGCTCCTGGTGGTGGTTGAGGATACTGGGCTCTCTGGTCGACGGAGCAATACCCCTGTTCATAGTAAGGTGGGCCATAGTAAGACCCATACGGACCATCACACCTTCCACCAACATACTGCTGTTGTTGGGCATCATACACGACGTGACCAGTTGGAGGCTTTTCAGAGTATCCAGGAACCGACGGAGTACTCCCACTCTCGCTGCCCGCAAGAGTAGAAGCATCCCCACTGTTCTGCCAGCGTCCTTTGGAGTACCCATCGGAGTTGTATGTGTGCACGTTCGTACGAGAGGAGCTCCCAGACGATAAGGGAGATACCGAATCGGACGAATTCAATAGCCGCCAGGTCGGCCTGCCAGACCATCGAGGCTGTGGCAGCATCGGGGGTTTGAGCCTCTGGTACTGGGCGTAAGGATCGTTGGCCTGAGACGGCATTAAAGGGAGAGAAATACACACTTAAATGAGACCAAAGTGAGCTCTCCCAACATTGCCAACTTAAACGAAGCTATTGGGCTCGGGCAACCGCATAGAGACCGACAGCTAAGTCAACCTTCCCGTACTCACAAGCCGGTATCTGCGTGCAGCAACTTTGTACTGCAATATGCTTGGAGAGCAAATTGACGTAAAAAGCGCACGCCCGATACACTTATGGCGTCTTGAAATATGTCCCGTCGCACCGGGTGGGTACTCACCAACTTCTCGTGGTAGTTACTCCCTAGACTATTTCACCATGTACGTAGAGTCGCTCCGGTCGCCCTCAGGAGGTACGCTAGACGCGATCCTGGAAGGAGCGCGGAAGCGGACCTCCAGTTTGGGCACTGACACTGTGGTGAAGTCTCCCCTAACTCTAGGAGAGCATCAGGAGTTACTACAGTCATCAGAGCCAGAAGTTGATAAACGCCTTCCTACGCTCAGGCAGGTGAGTGTTCACGCTACGCCTCTCTCCAAATGCCGTTTCCGAATGCTCTCCTTGCGACCAATGCTATCCACGGTGATACACCCGGCGGACAATTCACCAAAATTGTCTTTCCATTGTTGATTTTCTAATCTAGTATAAATCGAGCCTGTTCAGGTCCACTATGGTTTCAACGTCATGTTGTCGTTATCGATCATCGGTTACATCTGCACGATATATCTGCACGACCGCGCCTTGCGGAACCAAATATTACCACACGTTCGAGAATTCGAAGACATTGCTGCGTCAGTGAATATCCTCAAGGCACGAGATGCTCAATTACAGCTCGAAATAGAAGTCGGACTCAACCCTTCTCAATGCATCTTCTATCGAAAATATCCTTTCAGAGAGATCAGCAAGAAGAAGCACGGCTCCGGGCGGCCCTCGAGGCGTTTGAGGTTGAGTACGAAGGCGCATTGCAGCCCCTTCGAGAACAAGAGGCTGCTCTACGGGCTGAACTGAAGGCTATGAAGAAGTACCACTCAGAGTAGCATAGGCTATCCGAATGCTGCATGACGTGCTGTCTTGGTTGTTATCGAACCCATTCGCCTTGTGTTCGTGAATGGTAGCCTATGGTTGAGTAGTAGTTATAATGATGATTAGTCCCCATTCTCCCTCAACACGGAGGGATGGCATTCGTCCTTCCGAAGCGTGCATGAAGGTGCATTTGTCAGTAAGAGACACTCATAGTTGCATGCGTCGGATGCTCACTAGTGTGAACAGATACAAAGCCTTATCACCACGATGGTCCTCTTGGTGTGTCTGATATGCTGTAAAGGTCTGGGCGATGGTCACCTGCTGGACCTCGAACGTCTACTGCATACTAGGATCATGGCCAAGCAAGATATGCGCATGATTGAGCATCAGCAGAGAATTCGGCTTTCGAGAACTCAGAACATTGCAAGGGTACACCTCTGGCAGCAATAGCATCTCCGACTGTACT
Organism: Perkinsus marinus ATCC 50983; assembly: GCF_000006405.1. Taxonomy (NCBI): domain Eukaryota; phylum Perkinsozoa; order Perkinsida; family Perkinsidae; genus Perkinsus; species Perkinsus marinus. The sequence continues at coordinate 107,614 of NW_003201888.1, forward strand.
TCTTAGGCACATCGAGACCGCGTGGTGAACTTGATGCATCGACTCGATATAGCGCCCAGACAATACAATGAAAGGAGAGAAAGAAGGCAGGCCCAGATCGACAAGTTGTGGGCTCAAATACAGCATTTTGAAGGTGTGCCTTGACGAAGACAAGAGGCGATAGACTATCATCAGGTGCCTCCGTGCAAAATTGAAGAATGTTGTTTACACGACCGATTGCAGCTGTTGTTGATGACAATGACAGTGTTGGGTTAAGTCAGTTGCATGATAGTATAAAGACGGTTATTCGCTCTTTAATCCCTTCACTCAAGAGTACCGCCGAGTCACCTTTGTGTACTCTATCGTGCTGTGGAGTCAGGACAGGTCGATCGAGTACGAACTCTCGTCTACCACGGGGCTCACGAGTGCCATGGACTCAACAACAATTTGTCGATAGAATGCTAACAGCGGACAGACGATCAATTTATACGCTAGGTAGAATCATGACGGAGGGATGACCGCCTCAATGGTGACCACCATCACCATTCATCACTGACAAACTTCCTACTCTAGGGAGTTTATCACTACTGTCAAGTGGTTGAGATATCTTTCCAGAACGATGCACTACACAGCGAAGGAGGACCCAGTATCACCTGACTGGACACATCAGTGGACCGACTGGGTTGTTGTGAGGGGGGCCCTTTTCTACAGTGTTCCCATGGTATGAACACAGCAGTAACGCACGTCCAAGACCATATCGCTTTTGTTCTTTCCGAACGTCCTCAAGGCTGTTACGTTCGGCCAACCGACTACACTCAATGTCGAATTAGACTATATAGTAGTAGATCGAGCAGCTCAGTAAGGAGGGACGAAAACTACTTTCATTCACGTGTCTCAAATAGCCCTCTCTCGGTCAGTCCTGTGTAGGAATAGTGATGATACCCCGTCAACTCTTCCTATGGGTCCTCCAGAAGAGCATCTCAATCAATCAATCTCCGCATATGTGATAAGAGTTGATGAAGAAATGAGTATCATTCCAGCGAGGGACGATCATCCTAATGAAGCCTCCTGTTCCCATAATTTCTGAACTGCTGCAACACAAGAACACACTAAACGGAAAGAAGCTATCTTCCCAGACGACCGTTATCATCCATCAGCCTCCATTCCAGCTATGAGTTACACTTTTCTAGAACAGACGGAACTGCTTCTTGGCGGTACCGAAGATCTGGTTCTTCTCGAGCTTCAACACGTTGAAACGCACAGTCTTGCTAAGAGGACGGCACTGACCGCAAGTCACAATATCACCTTCCTTGGCCTCGAAGCAGGGACTGAAAAAAACAATCTTATGATACCAACCGAATACCGCTCAGTTCGAGGAGCCAAAGTAGCGACTATGTTCCCTGCTGATACTACCTGCAATGCACGGCGGTGTTGCTGTGCCTCTTCTCGAAACGGTTATACTTCTTGATGTAATGAAGGTAATGACGACGAACGACAATAGTCCTCTCCATCTTGTTCGAGATCACCATACCGCGGAAGATACGACCACGGATGCTGACGTTGCCAGTGAAGGGGCACTTCTTATCGATGTAGGTTCCCTCGATGGCCTCCTTAGGGGTCTGGAAACCGAGTCCGACGTTCTTGAACCAGCGAAGACCCTTCTTCGACTTGAGGGCCCTCTTGTTTCCGAGGAAGACAGCGTCCTGCTTCTGGAAAGCCTTCTCGTGCTGAAATAAAAAACGAAAAAATCATCACAATTCGACCACTCAACAAGGCAACAACGACGGTAGAATACACGTAGAACTACAGCGATTTCACATTGACTAGGCCGATAGTCACACAAGCACATCACTAGTAACATCCGATAGAATTCAACGCCACCCGAATAGTACTTGATCAGCCATGATGAGGGGTGGATGGATGTCGATGAGGTCTAGGCAGGCTCGGGTAGCGAGTCGAACTCAAATCGATCACGTGATCGATTTGCGCGCGACCTCGAAATATATATCCAACTACCTTTTGTAGCGCGCGCGTTGCCGTTGGTGTTCGGCATGATACTATATACCCATAAGGGAACTCTTAACACAACAATGTAAGGTTCCAACGACATGAACTGTGATATGGATGAACACACATGCACGAGGGCGGCCTCCTCTACAGTCTCATTCGAGATGTTTCTGTAAGCAGTCACATGCCCAACTCAGGGGAGTCCGTAACGGATCGTGGAGTTGCTTTAATGAGGCCACGGTTTCTCAATGCCTTGCCTATAGCATGGACCTCGAAGCCTATTTTGATCAGACTGAAAGAAGAGTGTCTTCACTTCACGGCTGTCTTCTTTTACCTCCCATGATTCAGGATGTTGCGACCATCAAATATGAAGGCAGGTTTGATCATAGTATTGAAGTACTCCTCATAAGGAAGCTCCTTAAACCTGTACAGCCACTTGCCAAGGCCAGCAGACAAGTCTAACTTACATATCCCATTCAGTGAGCACAACAATAGCATGGGAGCCCTTCGCTGCACTAGCGGGGTCGATAGCTGACACGAACTGCTTGTCGAAGTCGAAAGACATATCATGATCGGAAAACTCCAGCAGTGCCTGATGGAAACATATTCCAGTGAACTCCCTATTCCTCCTTGATACCTGCTCTCGAGTAACCTGGGGGTCGTACACGTGCAGAATGGCACCATCGTGCATGAGCTGAGCGCACACCGACAAAGCTGCCGTCTCACGAGTGTCACCAGTGTCCTACAAAAAGGCTGATAGATGAACCCAATAGGTCAACACACTGACCTTCTTGAAGGCAAAGCCAAGGATACAGATCTTCTTTCCCTGCACTGTGTTGAACATCGAGTTAATTATCGTTTGGACCTGCCAGTGGGCACAACTGTGACGCTGTGGTTAAGGCCCCGTTGAAATATATGTTAGCTTCCCTCAGCTGAGCTCTGAAGTTTCCTCACTAATTATAGGAGATCACATCAATTCAGTAGAAGTGTCAGAAACCAATAAGAATTATTCATATTGTCACTAATCACATGTAGTTGACCATGTGCATAATTTCCCCCCACACTCACAAAATGGGTTTTCTGCAAATCGTTCATCTCGACTACTTGTCGCCAGTAGTTCGCCACTTCAGGGAGGTTAAACTGTTCACAGAGGTACCTATCTCAACGGCAGCCATTCGGACGCCACATCCTATGCTGTTTACACCAAGTTGAGGATGTCTTTTTGGAAGCACGATCCACCAAAGCCGACAGAGGCGCTGAGGAACTTAGGACCGATGCGAGAGTCAGTGCCTGCTCGTGTTATCAAGGAGTAGCCAAACTCGAGAACGCCGACCTATGGCATGTGCGACTTCATTCACATCAGCCCCTGTCTTTTCACACAACATCGAAATGGCGTTAATACCTGCGTTACGGGGCCCTATAAAGAACTTACTCCCACAGGCGTCGCACTAGAAACCCTTTGAGCCAAGAAGGCGTTGGCCACTAGTTTGGAGAGCTCGCTGGACCACAGGTTAGTAGTAATGATGCGCTCACGAGGCACCCAACTGGCGTAGACTCCAACAACCACGTCGATAGCAAAGCGACCGTCACTATTCTGGGGTCCTCCAATGAGAACCTTAGCAGCCATCAATGACTCTCGCCGGCTCATGCCAGTCTTATTACCCTATCAGGATTCGCCAGGTCCGCCATAGCCGTGCCTTCAGCCAGGAACTCAGGATTGCTAAGAATAACGTATTTCTGAGATGTGCCTTGGCCATCCAAGACCCTCTGTAGGGCAGCGGCCGTCCTCACCGGCACCTGAGCCATGAAGTCAAGGTTGCGCCCTCAGTGCTGGCCACTCACAGTGCTCTTCTCAATGATGATCTTAGGGCCTCTCGCATGAGCCGCTATTGTTCGGCCCGCTCCCTCCCACGGCGCCAGATTAGCAGCCCGCCCTGCTCCTTGACCGTGTTTCCTGTCCATAGCAGTGACCCCAGCTACATACACTGCGAGTACTACTTGGTCGGAGTGTTCACCGACACGAATATGATATCACAATCAGCAACAGCAGAGGCGACGTTGGTCGAGAAGTGCAGGTTACGACCGCGGCATTCCTTCACGATCTGACAACAGCATCATCCCTCAATACACATTACTTCACGACTAAAGAAATTTTTAAGGCCGAGAAAAATTTTCACTGTAAAAATGGAAAAAATTTTAGATCTTGGTTTTTTGGTCTTGCGTGCTCAGGAGAAGACCTCAGCGAGTCCCGGTTCGTATATAGGCAGCTCGTCCGAGTTCCATGCAGCAATGCGCTCTTCCGATAAGTCCACGACACAGACCTAACACCAGAGTGTATGCCGAGGTGAGTAGTAACAGATTACTTGTATATGTGGGCATTTGTACGCTATCATAGCCATCGTAGGACCCCCAACATATCCAGCACCAATACAGCAGACACGCGTAGTGCATATGTTGCGAATCGGCGAGTTCCTACATATCATCTCCATTCTCGACAGACAACAACGATCCTACCCCAAGTTCAGATTAACCTCGGGAACCCTCGTCATAGTTCTAATAGGAACGAGATAGCTGCCCTCGGGTGTAATGCATTGACGAACCCAAGAACAGAGCGTGAATATTGAAACGCCTTGGTTAATCCCGAATCGCAGCGTTTCCAATAGAAGACCATGTGCACTAATCACATAGCATATAGAGTCTATGATAGTCCAAGAGCCTCGACCATTCCCCTACTGTCCTACAGCCGACCCATGCACTCCCTCCTCAATATGATTTCGCCTGAACACACAAGTGAACAAATTTCACTCACGGTTTCGACCTACCATAAGCAGCTACTGAGCTGTTTCTGATGCCGGACGTTGGCTTCGGGCTTAGCCAGAGTGAGGGCTCCCGGGGGATACCAGTCGGCTAGCATTTCATAAGCTCTACGTAGAGCGTGGATAGCGATGGGCTGAACAGGAGCGCTGCAACAGGCTGGAGTGAGTGGGACACGTTTTACATTGTGAACCAGAAGGTTGCCTATCGGATCTTGGAATGCCGCGGGAGGTACGAGCAACGGCGCAGATCGCGGGGTTGAGCGAGCGGAACTAGGAGGGCAGCGGACACCTGACAACCCGTGCATTCATTTCCCGCGGAGGTTCGATCCCCACAGCCTACTTCCATCACAGCTGGTCTCAAGCATATAACTGTCGTCATTACTACACATGCTGTCCGCATCTAGCCTTCCCCGTGCCATCCTCAACAACACGTCTAACGCGCTATAACGATTCCGAGCCGTTGACAACAAAGGCGTTATGGATGTAGAATCTGCGGAGAGGCAAACTACTACTGCCAGTGTGGGGAAAAGGTGCGCATAGTCGGCTACATGCGTTGGTGACCGAATGTGAAAATTCTGAGCGGAAACTTCCAAAAAATATTGTTATTCATACGAATTCGGGTAGAAGTGTACATAAATCAATAAACACTTTCCAAAATTTTCATATCGCCACCAACACATGTAGCCGACCATGTAGATATTCTTATTTCGTGGCGACTATTACTCTTCCCCTGAGAATCTCTGAACTTGTGAGCGTGGACCTCAGCTACTATCCAACTTCTAGGTATCTACCGGGACGAATTCGTTACAGCGACTGCTATAGAGCGTAGCCCATGATATTACAAAATTACGGTATGTCTCCTCGGCCAAGTACACGGGACCATCACCACATGCATAATTCACTGCTGCCATAAAGATATGGGCCTCGCCGGAGCTTCGGAAGTAACACAAAAGTTTACCCGCAATCTGGGGTTCCGGAGGAATATACACCGACTACAACGACCATCTGAACGCTGATGCGCATACTTGTTTTCTACCCTAGAGAATCGGCTGATGACCGCATAGACCTGCTCACGCGTCGACTCAGGCGGTAGATTCTTGAGACAGACCACCACCGTCACTTTAGTGTCCGAGATATGACCATTCGTGGTAGTAAAGGGCAACATGCCTTCATAGGAGTATATCTGGACACATCTACGGACCACTCTGGCTGAGCCCATTCCCCACCTGACGCCCTTTAATAGTGTGAAGTTTACGTCTGTTTGAGGCCAGTGTGGCTATGACCTGTCGTGCAGGTGAGCACCGGCCTTGGAGCGAGAGCTCACCTGCCCATCACGAGCATTGCCGCGGGTCCCGACTACTACCGGCCGACTCTGGTGCATGCCCGCTACGGCCAATAATGCACCTTCCCTGTGGGTGAAAACGCAAACCAGTGAACCCGCAGGGTCGCACAATTCCACCTAGATGGGGACATCCACACACACGACGAGCTGCTACGACTTATACCTTTTCTATCGAGCCATAGGTGGTCAACCAATTCGAATAGAACTTGGCAACAGCTGCCATCTCAGCAGGGCTCAGATCGTACCCTGTCGTGTTAGGCGGCATAGGCATGTTGGTGAGCAGGACCGTACGGCTGAGCTCCTCCACCTCTGGGAATGACAATAATGTCTGCGGCGCCTTGGCCATTGGTGTGAAGTCGGTGGCCATCAGCACGACCGACCGAGGATGCCGTCTAGCCTGGGAGGCTTTTCGCCTGATGCCACTCTTACGAGGGTAATGCTGCTGAGGTGGGAGGTGTAGCCGATTGGATTCATCACAATGAAATTGAAATTGAGAAGTCATATGGTACTACCAGAGATATCTTTAACGCCAAAATACGCAACAGTACCATAAATCCTCGAAAATGCTGCAAATAGCAGAAAGAACTATTAAACTCTATCAGTTGCACCTGGGAGGGAGTCTACGACCCATCGACCTCCTCCACGACCTTTGCGATGTCAGCCACGATCACTTCCCTGCGGACGGTGGTCTCGTCTCTACCCATGTGGTTATAGTAGAGCCACAGCCTCTTCAATCGCCACCCGCAGGGACGCCGGCTAAAGTCCGGAACATAACACGCCCGAGTCGGGGTGAGGCTAGGAAACGGATGGGCTTGAATATTTGACCACAACCGTCTGTACTCTCTTCCATTGAAGGCCACTACCATTGCCGACCAAGTTCCGTCTATACCAGCGCACTCGAACCTCCCACTGCCTGACGACCGCATCCAGCCGCACCTATTCAGCGCCGCCTGACTCCCCTACTACCTTTGCGGCCTCTACTTGCTCCTCCTCTCCCGATCTGGATAGGACCATATGGCGAACTACGATCGTCTGAACATATGCTGGCCAGCAATCCCTGTATTGCTGAGGTGTTTAGAAAGTCCACAGGTCGACCGTACCGCCCTCCGTCGAACAATGCTCTCATGCCGTCAGCATGGGAGTGGCAGTGTCGAGCGACCAAGCATACTATACGAGGATACATTACAAGGGAAAGTGACTATGCAGTGGTGGTCTAATAGGGGGTCTCACTAGTTCACCGGCAGAGCTCATACCCAACAATAACATCACTACATAGGCTTGTAAGTTGCTCGACCACAGCTGGGACCTTGCAGACTTCCACAGACAATGACCGCACGCACTGACCGAACTTCTTGCTCTCAGCACGGCCATCGACGTCGAGGAACATATAGTAGTCCACGGAGGCTAATGCCTTCGTGATGGTAAATGACCAGCCTTGCACACCCACACTGTATGCAAGGCACTACACGAGATGGAGCCGGGCATTCTCTTTCCGGTCAGCTACACATCTTCCTCAATACTGCTTCGCAATATGAGAGGTCTCACCCAGGTGCCTAGTGGCGGCTAGCATTCTATAGCACAGTAATCACCTGTCTGCAACGCGAGCTTGCGAGTCCCATCAGCGATGAACCAAAATGCTTTTTCTTGCATCTCGTGCAGTTAGGTCAAACTAAATAACTCATTTTGGCAATTTCACGTCGACAATCCTTTCCTCTGTGCGGGTGATGGGTTTTTGGTGTAACAACTCATAGCTCGAGCCTTCATGGCCTCACTTCAGACGATCCTGTGTAAGTCACTGTCAATAGGAGTATCAAACAGAATGGGATTGATTCGGTCCTTCTCACACACGCAACACAGCTTGTTCGCGTGAACGAATCGTTCCTTGTCACGGCACGTTCGAGTTAGGCTACGTCAATGACATCAACGCAATGTGGTCATCCAATAAACGTCGAGCGGCTCTGACAAATCCTCTTATTGTCTAATATTAAGCGAGAGTGCCAATCTTCGGAACATCCGTAATGACGAAAAAATCGTGACGCAAGCGGTTTTAGAGTGGTTCTTTGCGTGAACATGTCTGCCGATCTCCTGACAATGTACGCGAACCCATCGTTCTGCGCTTCGGAATTCACACATGGTTTATTCCGAATCAAGCCGTGAAGAGCCTCTCCCAACGCGAGGTCGAGCAAGGACGACTGCCATGCAAGCATCACTGGTGCTGCCACAGCACGTCGGTGTGACATCGTCACTTACAGTGTCACTTCAGTGACGCGAATCAGAGCTATTCTCTGACATGCCAGTACGGTGAACTCTGTGCTGCATACATTCTCGACGGTCTCTCTCCCTCCTCACTATCGCTGGTTGACTCCCTCACGGCCCTATAGGCACTCTAGGCCAGGGATAAGACCGACCTCCTTTAAAGAGTACGAGGTCGTCTATCACGTCCCCTTGGGGCTGATCATTGATCAGCTCGACACTGCGGTGTCACGTCAATGCCGAAGGTTTACTGAGCATTCCTGAGAGCGGCCCGGCTTCTGACTTTCCTCCTGGCCTGCAATTAGGCCGGTCTGCGGTAGTTCGCACCATGATCTGCCATTCTCCACATGCTGTGCTTGTTGTGTTCCTTTCTGGTTTCCTTGAGCTATGTCTCCAGGATTTCCCAACGATACGTTCGACCATGGGAAGCCTCCTCAGGCCAACTCGCACTGTTGAGCCGCAGGACAGCCCAGATCGGTCCCACTGTCGGCAGCAACGGGGTCAGAACCTTTGTCCTTTACTTGAGTAACTCACAGGGCTGTATGACATCACCATAGGCTACCGTCAGCAACCACTATCAACGTCCTTATTGCCTTTTGAGTCTCCTGGGCATGCAATCTATAGCCAATATGGAGGAACTCGTGAAGCAATATGCTGGACAGGTTCCCATTCCTTCAGCCTGATATGGACGAGAAAGACTAATATGCTATGCACAGCTATGGTAATCATGCATGGCAGCGATTCGAGGAATCAATTTTCCAGGTTCTAACCGTCGTACGCACTTCGACGTATATGTGCCTTCGTGAATCTATCTTTCCTATCACTGCTCTTGTCAGCTAATTTTTGGAGTGGCTTGCTTGCTTTTGCGTGATGCGAGATGCTCATAATTGATATCTATTAGCCATATGTTCCAACCGCTGCTTCCTCCAATGTCTTACACCGCCGGGAACGCTCCTTCCGGTGGTAGGAGGTACACCACCAGCGGTGCATCGCCGGCACAGTACCACTCATCAAGGCAACTACTCCCCAAATCGCGGGTCCAGAGAGCGGTTCCTGGTGACGGGAGCGAAGGCTTGGGAAGCGGTATAAGGCAACAGTTGTATAAAACCAAAGTGAGAGTCATCAGAACTTTATGCAAACAAGAATACATTGCATGGTTTCAGTTTTGCCGTCACTTTATTCGAGGAAGCTGCAAGTATGGTGAAGATTGTACCTATGCTCATTCTATAGAGGAGCTCGCCGCACGTCCAAACTTCTACAAGACTAAGATCTGTACGAGGCCCAACTGCAACGACCCTGACTGCCAATATGCTCATTCTATATATGAGCTACAAGACTTCTATGCTAAGGAGGCTGATAGGATCTGTCCAAGTTTTCTTGCGGGTCAATGCAATGACAGTTCGTGCCCGATGTCTCACAATCGTACCCAGGCGAGCGAGATGATGTTGGCTCAGTGCTTCAATTTGATGAAGTCTAATACAGACCGAACAGTTGCAGCACCACAGCATTCTTCTCCTAGCCTTCAAGTGGTCTCCTCTGCAGAGTCTAGCAGTTCGCATAGCGATCCTCGTTCTGCCGTGAACCCGCTTGCCCAAGATACTTCTTTAGAATCCTTGTTGAGCTCATTCCCTTCGCTTTCTGGGTATGAATATCGCTCTCGATACGATGTTTAACACCATTCCGTGATCAGGTGTCTCAATCATTTTCCCCATAAAATTGGTTAGTTAGATTGTGATATTTGGTACTGGATTCTTATGATCTTCTGTCTACGACCTAAATATACTTTTCGTAACATTTCATATTATCAACGTGGCCGCTTCCGTTGCCACGCAGGCGAGCGTTGGAGAATATTACTGCTCGTCACTCTTTCATGCGCGTAAACTTAGTATTACGCTCGAGGCATTTTATATTGGCTATAAAGTATAGCGAGTGACTGTAGGTTGAAGCTCTATCTCGTTAACGACCCTCTACAGAAGTTTACACCCAGAAGGCAGTAGAACTATCAAGCCGTGGTTGGGCTGTCTCTTTGTCTACACTGCTGTAACTCCCAACAACTTTTGCTCCATATGGTCAATTATTTTCTAAAATGTATGTAAGTTTCCACCTGAATTTCAGCGAGCTAGGTTGAGATTCGACGGATACTCACTACAAGGGGGCCTATTCTGACAAAGTTTTCTCCCTCTGGAGATCATTGCGTTACAAGGTCAATCACGGTTCAAAAGCACATAAGAGTGATAATCACTCAGTGATTCCAGCTGAGTCTTGCGCTAAAGCAGATATGAGAAAACTATCGAGTATCAGTCTCACGCGTCTTTAACCCTCGTAATCAGATCGGATTCGGATGTGTTAACAACAAGTCGTTGTCTGCTGACATGGCCCCACAACCGACTCGTAAACAATTATGATAATCAACGATAATTCAATCATCGCTGAGTAATTAGCCATTCCTGGTGAGTTTTCCCGGGTTGATTCGAATTAAGCCGCAGGCTTCACTTCCTGGTGGTGCCCTTCTGTCAATTCCTTCCAAGTTTCGGCCTTGCGACCATACTCGCACCGGAACCCGAAGACTTTGATTTCTCACGAAGTTCTGAGGGCGTCTAAAATTAATGACTCTCAGGGGTGATGAGATCCCGGCAAGGTGATAGCCTGGCCGATACGCCGTGTATCGGCCACGTTGGTATCGTTAGGAGAGCGCCTCAACTTGGGTCGAAAGGTGCTTCGAAGAAGTAGCACGTTGAGATTCTCCTTCTCACTGAACAACTGTCATATGGAGAACCCACTCTAACAACTCACAGAGCGTAAACGTCAGAAACAGCAGTCGAGGGACAAATGCATTATGCTAGATCACACAGGTGACATGCCAACTTGGTCAAATATTTCGGAGGGGTCCGATTGACGTGAACTAATGGTCGCAGTATATTGATTCGTAAGGGAGAACACTGTAAGAAGCCTTCATCTACAGTGAGACAGCCTGAGTAACCATGATCAAATGCATCTTATGATTACAACGGAACTCATCACCAGCATAATGAGCCGCAGCTGAAGGCACGACTACTCCACGGCATTTAAGGGCTAGTGAGAGTGCTTCACGCCGAAGCGAGCGACTGGCAGCTGTTATACCCACGAGCTTCCACAAGCCCTCAGGAGGGAAATCGCTAAGAGGGTTGGGGAAGATCACTCTTTGAGATGGTCGGAGGACCCACAGGTTCACCAATGCATTCGCCGTATGCCGAGTAACTGAGCTCCAATGTGTGACGTAGAAGAGTCGTCTGACTCACTCGGTCGTGAAAGTAGACTCTGTTGGACACTCCTAGAGACATATGCTGGGAGACGCAGCTTCGCCTTGGCCATCGCCCAGAGTGCTAAGCTCTAAAACGTTGACAGTGGACACGCATGCCTTTGCCTGTCGGAGGAGACCAACCTGCGTCTCAGCCGAGAGGTGTGGCAATTCGTCCATGACCGACACGCTCATTTGTTGCACTCCGTCTGAGCAACCTCTCCATGCAAAAGACCACATTATCGACACCAAGTTGGCTGTCTCTGTAGAGAACAGTGGTAGCTGATACTTCTCAAAGCGGAGATCCACCTTTCCCGTCTGGTCTCGGACTTCCAGCTATTATAATATTCAAACGTTGCCAAATACTGTCGAACACACTGAAAGGCAATTCAAGGCGACTACGGTCAGACACGTTACAGACCTGTCAGCAAAGGTCCCTTCCACTTTAGCCAATGCAAACGCTAAAACACCGAGATCATGGAGGCTCATCGTGGATGGCGCACTCGAGGAGCTGATCGCTTGAATGTTGCACCACGATGGCCACTGAAAAAATACATGTCGAGAGCTGACGAATTATAGTCTACAGTATTCCCAGCCAATTTGTGGATAGCCCATACGAAATTGGCCATCTCCGCTCCGCTGAAATCGTCCAAGGAGACCCAAAGCAGCGGGTTGACGCTAGAGGTGGACTTCAATATAATGGAATGTATTTCGCATTTGGCACATGCCCAGAATATGCGGCTCAGCTGGCCAGGAGTGAAGTCTCGCCATTCTCGACGGTTACATTCCTCGACGAGGATCTCCAATACGTGTGTAGGGGACAAATCAGTCGGTCTGGCTGAACCACGACCTGACGAGAAGCCATCAGTCTTCGGAGTGGCGAGTCCGAGGGAAGCAATCAGCCCATGCGAAGCAATGTACCTAAGCCTGCCAGCTCAAACTCAACGGCAGAAGCTGTAGAGATGTCGCTCAGTGTCGTTGAGGTAAGTCTCTGAAATTCCTAAGAGCAAATACGGCAGGCTCGGTCAGGGAGCCTGACGCTGAACCAGCCCAACCAGTCGGTTCTGCTGGATCATCGTCACGAGCAGCCGGAAGACCTCCCGGCCATACCCGCGTGTCTTCAACAGAGCAGAGCAGATTTCCAAGGTCTGCTGTGGACCACAAGGGCCTTCCTGACCGAAGGTGATGAGGGTCAATATCGATTAGAAGCCGGCTGTCCGATACCTCGAGAGACTTGAGAGTTGCTTGCACCAAGGCTTGTGGCAACACATAGGTGGCACCAGTCTTCCCAAGAGCGTTCAAGAGGCGTTGCTCTGGCAAGAGGGTTTGTTGACTTTCCAATCCAGCCACACTCTCAGCTGCTGCTGCCACCTCTGCCGAAGGGATCAGCCCATAGCACCGTACCACCAATGCCATGACGTCCACCTTGCCTGAGGTCGGGAATCGCGATAAACCGTACGTATGGCACCTCTCACTCACTTCTACGAGGAGTGTCATCAGCGACCTCTTGCACAAGCGCCAAGGTCCTTCCCCATATCGCAGTCATAAGCCTGCTAGCTGATATACAACGAATAAGCTCAGACACGTCTTCCATACCGCGACACTCCATTGTTTTCGTTCGCTGCTGTCGGTGGCAACGCCCGGATGATATCACTGACCTCCCTAGCGTTCATAAGGGGGACCAGTCTCCTCAGGTGAGGTGCCAACTTCTCGATATTCAACCAGATTGGCAACTGTGCCAGAGATATCGACCAACCGGTCCGCGCTGGGTGCTACCTTGCCGTTGTACAGCTGTAGAGCACCATGAATAAGGCGTGCCATCGATTTCTCATTAAGGCTGCTGAAGTCCATCGACATAAACGGGTGTGATGCATCAATAGTGATGTCAGTGAGCTGCTCAACTCCGACGCGAGCACACGCCCAGACGACGCTGCTGAGGGCAGGAGCCGTGACACCGACCCACGACCCAGCCTCGCAATAGGAGACCAGCCGAGCCATGAGCGCTCGATTTGCAGAGATGGTTATACGGCCTGAGAGGCAACCCTTAGCAGTGCTGCTCCCAGACGGACGTTTCTATTGGCCTCCCCTGTCTCACCGGCATCTGAGGCCATACCCATCGAGAGTAGAAGAGATGCTAGCTGGACTGGGGCCATGCTGGACAGAATCTATACGAGAAATGAATTCACAGGAACCGCAATGTTGATTAGTGCTCGTCAGTTCGACAGAGTCAGAGCGGACGAGCCCCCCCAGCCTCCTTACGAGCCGTTCACTATCGACAGCTTCATGCACTGCCTTGAGCATCTGGGCTCGCGTGCTACGAATCCTCGCCAACGACCAACACAGCTCTTCGACGCAAGCTTCATAATTATGAGATCCACCGGTCGCCTGACCACACTTCGTTCACTTCTACCAAGTAGTGGGAGCTCACTCACCCAAGAGTCGTTCCTAATGGTCAGCAGAGCCGCTTCGATGGCCCATGATGGAGCCTGGCAGCCTCTCTCCAGTTTCACACAAGCCCGCAGGATTTGGCATACATCTCGAGGATTGCTTTCATCTATGGTCAGCGACGAGACTTGCTCCATGACGGCCTCGACAGCACTCTGCGACCAAGCTGACTTGTCCAGGGCCAAGGCCTCTAGATAGAGTGCAGCGCTACGGCTTGTGAACGTGAACGTATTCGCCTGGGCTCACAAACATGTGTCACCGATGCATGACTTTCCTACAGTTGTCAGTTTATATAGATGGACATAGAAGTCTTCATCTCGATGCTTCAACCGTGCCGCTGCCCAGACAACTTGACTCAAGCCCTCCACAGAGAACCTACCGCAGGCACCTCAACGCAGTGTTGCAGTCACGACCCTACTCCATCTCGAGTGATAGCAATGCTGCATTAAACAAGCCTCTCAGCTTGAATGCATTCCTGCACCGTTCATCAGCCGCTTTGGCCACATTGACAAGTCGAGCAATGGCGACGGGTAGCCGTGGCTTCATATAAGTTTCACTCTCGCAACCTTTAAGTTGCTATCTCCATCCCCACTGACTTGTCAAATCAACTCTCCTAATGTGGTAAAGATGCACAGAAATTCGCATGACGAATACTATACTGGTTAGATGGTAAGTCTATCTATCGCTAGCATAAGACACCGAAACACGTTGAGCCCAAGTCAGGAAGGGACCTGGAAACTGCTGAGCTAATAACTCTGCCCGATCCCGCGAATGCCTTTGACGAACGAGCCGATCACCCTAGAGTGGAGTCCGGTCAAGTAGCACACCTCAGTGAGCTCAGCCGCATCTCACCACAAACAAGAAGACTCCCAACTGACCACAAGCCGAGATCATCCGGTCTGAATCCACCCACAGAGATGCCTGTAACAGATAACGCTGCATTTCCTATGGAGACAATGTCGATCTGCTGTTCTCAGCTAGTAGACCCGAGTGTGCAGATCCTTCCTCGTCTGGGTCGGCCGCAGCGCTGGAACGCCCACTGCTGTCCATCGCTACTCCTTTTTATCGAACCGTAAACTCAACTTTAGCTTCAGTGAAATAACAAAGTCCAAGATGAATGTACAATCGAAAAAAGTAGAATACTACTAGCAATTCTTAAAGCTACTCTGGTCGAATATTCGCGTGGAAATTTTGACACAAAACAAACAAGGACACCACCAGAGCAATAACCGGAAGTTCCAGTCAGAAAAGCAATACAAAAGGTTCAATGGAAACTCGAGTGCAGAAACAACAAGTCGCGAATCACTCAGCCAGTTTTGATGAGCAGACACATCTGTCCTTCTGCCGCTCTACCTCAGAGACGCTATCATCGATCATTTTACCCGAGACGTGTCTATAGTAGGCCGAACGGGTGTTCTCACGTCTGACCAATACCAACATCGACTGAGTCATTCATAGCCATACTCTCGGAATTACCCTAAATGGTTAACTAACAGTTCGGAGCAAACAGTTAGTCATATCTAGATTTCCGGGATGACCTTTTTTCAATTTGAGAATACGGTTATAGTCTACGGAAAACTTGTCCGAAACATTATCAATTGATTCACATTGTCATCATGTTGATATTACTCAAAGTTGACTCTTGATCTTGCGAAAATTCAAGGCGTCGCGAATACTACTTCGCATAACGGTTACATAGAGTAATACACATACCGCAAGCACTCGATGGGACTCACCGTAGCACATCGCCTTTCCTCACCCACTGGTTTGACGCTGGTCCTATTCGTGCATCGTAGAGCGATGCAGCATGCAGAATGCCTATTTGAGGTTCCGTGCCAACCACTAGAATTACGAAACCATCAGACACTTCGGGTGAATCCACCACCCAGAAAGGCCCGCGAGAAGTGAACAACACTGATTTGAACTCGGCGGCGCTTGCCACTGGCGACTTCCCCGTGGCGGTGCTCTCCACAACATACGACCTGAGCGATCGTCATAAGCCACAATAAGATCTCGAGTGCCGTACCGAAGCACAGCTTGCCATCGCTGATAGTCATAGGTCACACTCACCAACTTGGACCTGGGTCTCGAGCCCTTGCCCTTCTGACCCACTTCTTCCCGGAAGTCCATAGCATAGTAACCTGCAAGGCACATGCCGCGCCCGAGTGGCGCGCTCTCCCCCGCTACTGGCTGCATGGACAGGTACCGAGCCAATGCACTGCCCAGTAGTGGTGTCTACAGTAGAAACGCAATCTATAGGGACCCCGGAGCCTTCTTCGTTTCCCGCTGGTCTCCAGACATACACTGCTCGATTAGAGAACCGATCAGGTAACAAGGCATGTATCTATACACAGGGTGAACTGAAAAAAGGAGTGAACAAGTTTTGGCTACCCTCTCCCAATAACAGAAATCGGCCCATTCCGAGCGCCTCAGAGAGTCTCTAGCTCGACACCACTCGAATCAAACCGTTTACCATTTCGAGTCAGTTGATTATGCCCCACAGGAGCTCAAATTTTATATGCATCGCTTCGCGACTATATTCAACCTCTACATACCCTGCTACCTCGACTCCACTGCCATCCCCAAGACAAACAACAGTGTCGTTTTCAGCAACAACATCAAATACACCGATACCACCATCAGATGATGCAGCCAGATGGAAACAGCTTCTACCTACAGTTCCTTGGTATATACACAAACTAAACCAAAGCCGTGATCTCACCTTTCTCGTGCTTGTCCTTCACCAAGGCCATCACACAAGATCGCTTACCCCCAGCTGAGCACAAGTCCGACACCCCCTGAAAAAAACCAAGTCACTTCACCAACTTCAATCTAGGCATCACCTTGTTAGAAGCGTACCGCCTTAGGTCGATGCTACGCAGCATCGCTACATCATCACTGGCCGCCTGCTCGACCGACTCTTTCTTATCATCTGCAGAATACGTAGTAGATCGCCAAGGCCCATTCAACACACTGGCGATCAATCGCTGAGAATCAAACTCGCGGATATATGACTGAAAACAGAAGAAGACATCCTAGTGATACAATGTCGCGCGCCACGAAATTCAACCCAGTGCGGTACGTTGGATTTTGGAGGCAGCAGCTTGGCCACGTCGAGCTCATGGTTCTGACCTAGCCGAAGATTTGACGCTACCGTCACCAGGCTGAACAACACCAAAAAAATTTCCAACTATTTCCGAGAAAATCGCTACCGCGGGTCAATATACACAGCTCTGAATTCAGTAGAATTCCTGTCGTTGAAGCTCGATTTCTCCCATGGGGTCACCAAATGCAATACGTTACTTCGACGGTTCGCCATACTCTGCTAGAATTGGAAAACACTTCGGCGGAGATACACACCCTCTAAGGTCGAGTTAGTGAATCTTCAACGGCTAAAACCGGAGCAAACTACTGGCACGTGGTATGCGAACTGCGGCGCTTCGCTTCACCCCTATGCACATGGTCAACTGTGTGTTTTGCTGACAATGAGAAAGTTTTGAGCAAATTCTGATCCTCCTGCCATAATTAGTGTCTAATCTTCTATAATTAGCAAGGAAACTCCTGAGCTTAGATATGGAGAGCAAGCGTAGATTCCAACACTAGCCACTACGAATATCACTATGAATCAAAATTTATGATCAAACCACACCGCTATAAGGCGTCACTGTATACAGAGCAAGCTCCGCCACCTCTTATCTACCTCCTAGCCCGCCGCAGCGGAGTGAACGCACTATGTTGCAAGGCGATTATTATTAGCGATCGCATAGCTTGTTTATATCACCCTTATCCAAATTCAATATGAAACGTTTCTGCCCATAACTACTACCTGCGCTAGTTGATCCTGCTGCACTCTGAGCATCATCGTACAGGCAGTGAGGAACATGGCCCATATACAGAGCCGGAGGGATGCCCCTGCCCTGTTGGGCTCCTGTTCGGAGTCCCACTCCTCTGTAGGGGAGAGGTCTGCAAATACATCAGCCGTTTGTTACTTGCCAACACTGCACTCGAAAGAAACGTGTTTGATCATTCACTATGAGAATTCCACCATCACGTCCGTCCGACCGGTAAAGCTGATGAGTTTATTACCAAGCTCGTTCATCGACCCAGCGCCTCCAATAATCACAACCCTTACTGGACCATCTCCGGTTGAGGTTGGGCTCGCCTCATCAGACCGACTCTGAAATGACTAAGGGATCACTGACCAGACTGACCGAGGATGGTCCCCGAGTACAGCGAGATCTCCTCGACCAAGTGTCGGTACTGGGACTATTGATGCCCTCCCTGGTGGGGTAGTGGGTGCTCCCATGGCCTCCATCTCAACACTGGACCCTGTGCTAACGTCGCTATCCCTACGGTTTCCAACAGCCGAGTAGTCACGACGACGACCTGGATGCCTCATTGTGTATCATAAAACCATACACTGCTAGATGATATGTTCATGTCTGTTGTGCTCATTGTCGGAAGGCATGTTCGCTCTCCTGGGCTGATCTGGGGAGTTTCCTCACTAATTATTGAAGTTTATATATACGAAGTATGGTAGAAGTGTTTAGAAAGCAATGAGAATTTTTCTGGAATTACCTCGAAATTTCCATATAGTCACCAACGTGTAGTTCACCATGTGCATATAAGTGGCTCTGACGTGACCGCGCGCCACGAAATTCAAAGGAGGCCGAGGTCCCAAGTTCGAATCCCACAGCCGGGTTTTTTCTGTATTTTGGTGTTCACTGTAGCTCTATCACTAGCCCTTGATCTATATCATCGTAGTCATCTGAGGAATACGGGTAGGTAGCAGTAGCCTAGTACTGCATCAAGAGTCATGCTGAACAAGGCAAGGGTTGATTTGACCGGGTAGGGGTGTGCGGGATTTACTAGCGTCGCGCTGTCGCGTGGTGTCTTTGATTCCCTTGTGACAATTGAGATTGGTGTGGTATCCTTGTGTACGGGACTTGGATTGCCCTTGTAGGATTTTGACACTGATTTGAGTCTAATCATCGTAAATGTCATTGCCACCACTTTCTCAATCGCAGAACCAACAGCAGCAATCCACTCAGCTTGTCGGTGAAGACGCGTTTGGCCAGTTCGACGCTTCCAACAGCATGGGGATGAATCAACAGGCCATGGCTATGTCTATGGGTCAGCATCCAGGTGGGACCCCCGGTGGTGGGGTCCCTCATAGAGAGCTTTACCGTAAAACTCGCATGTGCAAGTACTTCCTTCAAGGGTACTGCGTCCATGGCGACCAATGCGATCATGCCCATGATGTCAGCGAGTTGAGGCATCTGCCCGATATGCGTAAGTCGCTTGCTACTGGTCGTTTCCTTGCTTGCGTAAGCTTCCTGCTGTTCAGGTCATGGGGGATACGCCTTTGGTGGTAACGGTCGACAAATGTTGGACACGGCACCAACGTCGCCTGGCTCTACTGAGTCCCATCCTAGTGGGACTGGCGATGCTTCTTCCCACGAGCGCGAGGTTTTTAGGAAGACTCGAATGTGCAAGTACTTCCAGCAAGGGTATTGTGTCCATGGCTCGGACTGTAACTATGCCCACGACTGGAGTGAGATAAGACATATTCCAGATCTCGGTAAGGGCAAGCCTAATCAGTTCACTGGTGCTGCTACTACTGGTGCTGTCGAATCCAGAGATGCCCAATTTATGAATGCTGCTGCCGCCACGGCCTCCACTGCGAAGGCTCCGTATGTCGCCGACTCGGCTGCTACTGATGCTGCTGTTTTGGCTGCTCTCAGTAGTACTGCTGCTGCTTTGAACGAGAACCCCAATTTATTGGTTACTGCTGCTGACTCTTCTTCTGGTCTGCCAGCATCCCAGAAGACTATGAGCAACACTATGACGGCTAGTGACTTCCTCGAACAAGCTCAACTATTGGATCAGATCGCTAAGGCATTGGAACAACTTAATGCTAGTGCTGATAGCAGTGCTTTTACTGCGGGAGACGAAGTCAGGCTTAGACTTCGTTCCTATACTGGTGGTCAGGATATGATTGCTGCGCTTGTCGATGACCCTCCGGACAACTTCCCAAGCATCACAGATTCCTTCCCGACGATTCCAGCTCCTGGTCTGGATGCAGATGCTCCTGCATTTGTCCCACAGCAACAGCAACAACAACCACAGAGGGTGACCTCAGCAGCATCGACATCATCAATGAATGAGAAGAGTCACTATACGAAGTCTTGTGCTGGTACATTGTTGGTGCCTCCGACCAATGAGCCATCACCTGAGTTCCGACAGTCGTCTCGTCCCCGTGGATTGAGTGGTTGGAAGCCATTAGAATCGATCGATAATGTGGAATCTAGGTCGCGAACTTTGAGTCAAATCGCGACAATTTTAGAAGCAAGGAGGAGACTTCCTAGTTTCAACCCATCACAGCCCTCAGCGGCACAGCTTTCTTCCCAGGTTGCTTCTGGATCCTACTCGACACTTTTGAACGATCTCGGATCCTACTCCCAAGTATCGGGAACTAATAATACTAATGCTACTGTTGATAACCGTGCTGAGCGATCGGCGTAACGTTTTCAGCTCTACTTGGTGGGCCTCAGCAGCATTCTTGCTTGTAGCAGCGCGGGTCGCATTTACCACTATTGTCGGTGTTGTTGTTAATGTTGTTGATGTAAGTTTTATCAGTGGTGACACATGTTAACGCTTTTTCTCGTATAAGTGACGTCGTTAGAACGCAAATGGTTTATGGTAATAATAGAAATAATAATATTACTGCTGCTGCTTCATTGCCCTTTCTCCTTTTGAGCTGTTATTACCATTGTTGAACTATGGTTGCAGTATTGGTAGATTATGGCGACAGTGCTAACCGCACCACTGCTGCTGCTGGTGCTTTTCAGTAATGTTCAAGTAGCCTATTGTTAATGTTGTTGTTGATGATGAGGAAATCTTTATGGTTGATAGGCACGGAGAGGGTGCACATCGGCTACTGTAAAATACGTGGCGTTGTCTGTAAAATACGTGGCGGATTTCATTATTCCCTGGTTTCTAGGTAAAGTTACAGTAAGTCTTGAGTTGTCAGTTTCCTGTGGAATGGGCGACAGTTGAGTCTTGTAGAATTAGCTTGAGCAGTTGAGGACATGCGGGTTCTATATTCCCATGTCTAGGATGCTACCGACTAGTTGTGGCTAGGATGCTACCGATCAGTTGTGGCGAGGATGCTACTGACCAGTTGTATGAATACTTACTTTATGAAGGCCATGTTCGAGACGCGTGAAACAAGCATCACCGGTAATGCCAGAGGTACAATGATCTGAACGAGAGGAGCATCTAGGAAATAAGGGATAGGGTGAGCCCTCTGTTTTGCGAGAAGCTCACATGGTTGTACACTAGTGATTCACTTCTAAATTAGTGTCCTTAGTCGTGTTTGTGAATTCATTATCGGCGGTCATAGCGCCTCCCTATTTGGTAAATATTTTTCTGAATGGTATGACTCGTTGGCATAGCGGCCCCTCTATTCAGTCAATAGATTTCGGTATGGTATAACCCGTTGGCATAGCGGCCCCCCTATTTGGTCAATAGATTTCGGAATGGTATAACCCGTTGGCATAGCGGCCCCCTATTCAGTCAATAGATTTCGGTATGGTATAACCCGTTGGCATAGCGGCCCCCCTATTCGGTCAATAGATTTCGGAATGGTATAACCCGTTGGCATAGCGGCCCCCTATTCAGTCAATAGATTTCGGTATGGTATAACCCGTTGGCATAGCGGCCCCCCTATTCGGTCAATAGATTTCGGAATGGTATAACCCGTTGGCATAGCGGCCCCCCTATTCGGTCAATAGATTTCGGTATGGTATAACCCGTTGGCATAGCGGCCCCCCTATTCGGTCAATAGATTTCGGTATGGTATAACCCGTTGGCATAGCGGCCCCCCTATTTAGTGAATAAACCACACGCACTACTCGAATCCCTTGGCTGGGAAAGTCAAGACAATTCATCGTTTCCCGAGGCTTCATCTTTCCTATAGAACTCCTGTCCCCGATTCAACTCCCGGTGGCTCCTTACACTCTCAATCATCAACGTTCACTGTCGTATGAATACTGCAGCTTAAGAGACAATCGTCGCTCCTTAATCGCAAGCCTCACCTCTCCAAACCCCCGATCGACTATCATCTTGCGCGGATCTCCTCAGGGGCTGCATGAGGTTTTTACGTTCTATTTCGTGGGAGAAAGGCTTCACCCCGGCTCTGTCACTCGCATATTGCATATTTGCAGTGGATTCCAGCAGCAGACTGGGTCTCGAGCACTCAATTCGTCCCCTGATTAGCATTCGCTGAGTTCAGGCAAGCTACGGTGTGGACTGACTTCCCTCAGGGCTGCTGATAAGAAGCAATTGAGTGCCTCAATTTGGAGCACTCAATTGCCTCCAAGTTTTGGAATCGTGAGTTCGTGTCTCCACTTAACGCCTTCCTAAGGTACTGAAATGATCTTGTCTTCATGTGTGGGGCCGTTTCGATGATAACTATTGATTGTGTATTGACTACTATTGTTTCTCCTCTTTCACTAGTATATCCTTTATTACGGACAGTTGATATTTTACAATTTCTCACATGATGAAGTTCATTGTGGCTGCTATTGCTGCTATTGCTTTGTCCTCAGCCGAGTACTGCCAGAAACTCTGTGATTCTACGGCGGCGTGTGCTACTTCGAAGTTCGGATCCTACTGCAAGGGCAACGGTTTATGCTTCGGCCTGTACCACAAGGACGACGGATATTGCTTCCAATCCACCGAGCAGGATACCTGTGATGATTACTCCCTCGAGCCTGTCGCTTGTCCGGAGCCGAAGCCTACATGCCAGGAAGTTTGCAACGGTCTCACTCAATGCCGCGACTCAAAGTGGGGCTCCTATTGCAAGACTTGGCAGGATCCTCAGGTCTGTTTTGGTATCATCAAGAAGGCTGATGGCTCTCTCTGCTTCGCTCCCACAGACGAGGATTGCTATGGTGAGCCTTATTATTGCTAACTTTCGGCCTTTTGGTGGGTACTCTCGAGCCGTAGACTCGTAAGGATTGTCGAGCCCTACGGACTCGAATTATCCCGTACTCTCAAGTTGAAGATCAATGGAAGAATGTGTGTTAGTGTGTCTCCATCTAAAGTTATTTCAAGTCACTAGAGGTTTCTAGCCAATACATTTGTGAGTCGTGTTAGGCCGATGAGCCTGTTTGGCGATTCTTTTTAAGATCCTGTCGAGTCAGAGTTGTTCATGGTATGGTTTAGTGGCGGTGACTTGCGGATTTTGAATGTCATTTCTCGAATTAGTTCGAATGTCACATCTCTGCTTATGATGTGTGTATAGCTCTCGACTGTTGGACTCATTGAAGAACTTCGAGAACTATGGTAGCTGTAGTTAGCATCAGAATTTTCGATTGAACAAAAGGAATCGTTTTCCATTCGATTCGTACATTCCTCTTATCAGTGATAAGAGGAATGTACCTATCAGTGATATATCAGTGATAAGTTATCACTAATATATCGCGTATGAAGAGTCTTCATCGAATTAGTGGTCTGCTGTGGACGAGAAGAGTGACGTTAAACGTCTCCTCAGTGCGTGCTCTCTGATCTAAACCGGCTTTGGGTGGCAATCAAGGCAACCACAATGAGCTTCCAGTCAGATCGACAACTTCTTAGAATCCCGTGTATCTCCATCTCGAAAACCCCGTGTAATCTCGATTCTAGAATTCGTGATGGCCCACATTGACTCATACTATAAGATCAATGAGGAACGTTACTCCGAGATCTTCAGAAACAGTACTATCACTAAGCGACCATGCTGTCAACATCAGTGCTCTTTCCCGTACTAGCAACTAGTAAATCAGCAGTAGTAGCGTCACCGCGAGAAGGCGAGCGGTTACGATACCTGTTACAAAAATGGAATGGAAATCTTCGTAGCAGAATGGGCTGACACTAGAGAGGGCTTTGCACTACGTTCGGTCCCATAGGAACAACGATTGGATTCTCCACGACAAATCTGCTCCGCCTTTCCGGAAGAACGTACCTATTGTGGAGGGGGAGCAATGCACACACGAACCCTAGGCAGTTGCATAGGAAATCTGACCAGTTCATCGAGAACGACGTATTAGTAGGTCAGGGATTCCTGCCTCAAAATCGAACTAATGGATGTCTCCGAATCACCATGAGCCGTCCATAGTCCCCATCGACCATTTTCTCTCACGAGTAGTGGAAGACTAACTCGTGCTGTTGCTCCACCCGTTCCATCGGGTACAATACCACTCCAGAAGAGCCGCGACAAACGAGCTGACCAGGGCGGTCGTCGTTCGGGACCAAGTTGGCTGGCTACCTACACCCATACTTAGTAACTTAGCAGCATTGATAGCTGTACTACAATGCCATCAACGAGAAGTACAGGCTCAGGTGGACCGCAAAGGAGTCGCCAGCTCAACCACGGGAATGCCAACACTGGGGGGATTGCTAGGAAGATTTTCAGCGACTTCGGCCATCGCGACAAAAACATGCTGAAGTATTAAACTCATTGCATACCACTGGGAGCGCTGCTTAAGAACCGAACATGCTCAGTGGGCAGAAACTAGTTTCGGCACGGCAATAGTGTTCTCAACGTGGTCACACGAGTGATTCTGCAGCATCGTCCCAGAACACTTTGAATGTTTCATCGTGACCCCTGGGAAACTCAACAATGGTATAGTGATCAGGAAACAATAAGGCTATGATGACAGCTGCTGGCTTTACAACGACTACAGCTACGCAATAGTAGTAGCGGCAACCTTAGACGTAGAGTCAATAAGGACTCAGTGATCGTAGTGAATAACCAACCTTATCCTCAGGTAAGGGGTAAAGAGCATATCGACAATGGTAGAAGTCCCCTCAGGGGTTCTTGAGCAATTCGAGGTGAGAAGACGTTAACTCCTTGAGCTGAGTCCATGACGACTGATCGGCACGAGATGGCTATGTGCGATGCTTGGCACTGGTATCCCTCCAGAGCCAAGTCAACCTGAAGTAGATGAAATTGTGGTATTAGTGAACTTCCAACACAAGTAAGCGGACGAGGTCGGTACTATACACCAACACGGTCATCAACTGATACCCCGAGACGGGTCGTCACTGGACAGAATATAACAACAGCGTACCTCTAGAGGAGTAATGTTCAATAGTATAAGTGCCGACGACCAGTGATCAGGACCAGACAGCTAGGAATGATAACTATCAGCACTAGCTGAGGGTTAAAGTGGTGACACGTAACACAGTGTAGTCGATTGCAAGCTGCAAAGAAGGAGGCGGAGATAGCAGTACTCACCTAAGTAGGAACAGATAAGAGCTCAACTACAATGACAAGCACCCCCACCATGTGACAGTTGATAAATGTGTCATACTGCCCGACCTACTGTGAGGCCGTAGTGAACTGAAACCTAGGAAAGCAAATACCGCGATATCAATGCACGAGTCAGCGGTAGCACCTCTGCCTCGTTGTTACTTTACTCAGAGTCCGACTCGGACTCAGAATCGCTCAAGCCGGCGAATGCATTGACGAGAGCGCCCTTAACTCTAACAAAGGGAGAGATCGACTATAGCAGAAGGACACCCATGAGGCCTACTTGGTCGGGCCAGTATCAACAGTGCGAACTACAGGTTCCTTAGGGGCAACCTCGGGACTCCTCTTGATCGGCGCGACGTCCTTACCCTTACCACGCCAATTAGCGGACCTAATATACAACTCTTATCACATCTCCAGAGCAGCCGCCCTACTTGGTGTCACTCGAGATGTGACGACCTTTTCCCCCTTTATTCCCCTTGCCGACGACCATATGAGGTAACCTACGGCACCGTCCCTAACGCTGCCCTCTACCTCGTGCTAACACCACTTACGCTGAAGATGCTTCAGAGGGCGCCGCCTTAGTACTCCCACCACTATGATGCTTCGCCTCTGCGGTGTCCTTCCCGTCCTTCGAAGTGGTACTCACTCCCAATCGCTCTTCCCGTTCAGCTTTCCGACGCTGGTACCTGATCACCGAGGCAAATACACCCCCCCCCCAAAGTGTTGGCATATACTTGCTTTCCTCAGCTAAGCTCAGGTGTTTCTCGATAACATACGAAAATTCATACACGACTTGTGATCGAAATGTGAAAAAAACAGAAAAAAAATTTTGGGATTTTTTTCTAGATTGTCACCAACACATAGTTACCCATGTTGTCCCTATTCCCCACACTTAACGAAGGACCTACTCAGCTTCATCCCTAGGCTTCGCATTGCCGAAAATACTCGACCGCTGTTGCCCTGCAGCATCCTCGTGCATTTCCTGACCACCACCAACAAAACTAAGCTTTCCCCCCCCTTCCCAAACAGAAGATCACCTCAAGCGGCTTAGTCCTAGGCTTCAACTGCAGCTTCTTCCTCTCGTGGTGCTCAGCGGCCTCCTCAGGAGTGCGCTCGAATACCTCACGGTTGTGTTCTCGGTGACTGAAAGTGTACCCAGATTCCCACAGCAACTTTCTAGAATGAGTCCCCTCACCTGTCTCGGCCACCTCTGTGGAATTCACGGTCATCTCTTCCGAACTCACGACGATCGTCCCTACGGAATTCGAAGTCGTCACGACGAGGCCCCCCACGGGGTTCACTAAAACACTTCCAAGCTGATTCGAATCTCCTCGGACTTTTCCCTTTACCGAGAACGTCTGCGTGGCTCTCTGCGATGCTCCTCAGCAGACACTCTAATAGTGCGGCCGCCGAAGTTAGCGCCACTCATCTGGAGGGCGGCCTCGTAGTCCTCCACAGTGGCGAAGTCGAGGTAACTGAAAAGCAACTACTGTTTCTTCCCCGGTCCGATACTACTACCCGAAACCCTTTGATTTTTTCGTCTCGCGATCCATTATGATGCGAACACCAACAGGGGTAATGTTCCTGTCTAGGAAGAAGAACCCGAGCTCGTCCTCGGACGCACTGTAGGGCAAACCACCGACGTATCTATACAGGGAAATGCCCACTCCCCCTCGCACTCCAATACGTACACACAGAAGCTCTGAGGGGCTCCCATTCCGGTGGGCAAATGCTCCTCTTCCCTCTCCTGTTGAGACACAGCAGCCGATTCCTCCAACGAGAAATGGTCATCGCCGGGGATTTCCTAAACGGCAAAAAAGTCGGAAGACTCCCACCTTGATGATGGAGTATTTTTCCTTACGGGTGCCGCAGTAGGAGACCAGTCCGGGGAAAGGTCGGCCGACTCGTCAGCCCAATTGGTTGTTGATTTTATCACTGGAAGAGCCATGTGTAAAGAGAGAAACTACACGTTAGGAGTTTTCTTGAGTCAACGAGTTAAATCGCTAAGGCCGTCCTCACTCCGGCACTTGAAATCTTGCAAGTTCTCAGCAGGTATCAGGTCAACCTCACAAGAATCATGAACATATTTTCGCAGTTATGAACAAACTTCAACTGCTTCTTGCGAGTGGTAAAGTAACTTCAATTGCATCCTATGCGAGTGCCTCTGTAGCGAATTATATTAGAGCTATTGAAGGAACAATAGCAGTTTTTCTGGTCATAGACTGGAAGGCTAAAGAGCGGCGGAATTCATGACTGTTGCTACTAGTCTTCTACTTCCGTAGCCCCGGCGAGGTGACCATCATAACATGTGCTCCTAACCTACACAGACTATCGGAGTAGCTGATGGTTACTAGTGTATCGTGTGACACTCGACGACTCGCTTTACGTAACTACGTGTCTTGAGTCTTACCAGGAACGGTATGAACTCCTGAACTTGGACCCCATCAGGGCTATTAAAGCAGTCAACTTGATATCAGTTGTCGCTCATCCGCAAACGCCTTCATCTCCCTCAGAATTTTCGTTCTAATTTTACCACTTTATGAACAGAGGGGAGAAGAAGGAAGCCCTATGAATGGTTTCAAATTCCTTCCTAGGGCGTCCCGACGAGGGGAAATCCTCATTTCTAAAGAATAGGCCTCTTTTCTAAAGAAGTTTAGCGCACGCTCTCACCTGCATTTCGACTTAGCCTTGGATTGCAGCCTGGCCTTGGATAACAGTTCGGGTTTCTGGTTTGAGCAGCCCGATATATTTAGTGAATCGCTCGATTCAACGAGTGCGCAATGGAATATACAGGAGGAGAGTGCATGCGTGCAACTTGTTGTGTCTCCTGTGAATAGATATCATCCCGAGTGCGCTACAGCTAATCGATTGGGACACTGTCAGGTGTGGCAACATTAATTACCATTTCAAATGCGGCTCATTTTCCTTTTCCCTGAGGAGGGAGATGTCTGACGATGCTGTGACACCATTGGTGACACAGCATCGTCTCGATGGTACGCATCATGGGAGTGCACTGACTCGCGAGGTTTCAGTAGCGTAAGGGTGGTGCGTTACTCTAGCTCACACAATTCGGTATCACAAGGTCGTATACAGGCGCAACGAAGACTTGCTGAGACACTCATAAATTACGAGTCATGATCATCAGCTATCAAGGATCGATCACGGAAACAGCCAAGAACCCAACGAATTTACACAAAGTCAATGTCAGATTATAACACTACGAGATTCATCTCATGATCATACTTCAAGGAACCGCAAACCGCACTAAATTGAAGGTCAATAGGCAACTGACATTCGGAGAAGAATCTTGAAATCTTGCTCTCTTGCGTTTTCTTAATCTGGAAAAGATGCGCGTGCTAAGTGTGTCGATTTTAGTGATAACATTGCTAGAAAGGATTCTTCTTTTAAGATTACATTGATATCTTGTTTATATGCCCGTACATCCCTCTAGAGTGCAGACCAAGCTTCCGGGAATGGGAGGCGTTGTCTCGACTGATGGCACTTTTAATCGCCCCGTTGACGATAGTGCTTTCAAGTCACCGAACATGTCAACTCCTCCGAGCTCCCCTTCGAGTCAAGGGGAAGGCAAACTGGGAGGTCGCAACCGCGAGGTCTTCAGCAAAACGCGAATGTGTAAATTTTTCTTGCGAGGCCAGTGCAAGCACGGTTCGGACTGCGGGTATGCTCACGACTGGAGCGAGCTAAGGCAGGCTCCCGATCTCCGGAAGACCAAAATGTGCCAGCTTTATCGCAAAGGGCAGTGCCCTAATGGTGCTGACTGTGCTTATGCACATAGTCGCGATGAACTCAGAGCCACTGCTGATGTTTATAAGACTTCCCTCTGCCGTTTTTGGATGAATGGTTCGTGCAATGCTGGTTCCAAGTGTCGCCATGCTCACGGTGCTCATGAACTCCGTACTAGGGTACCTACTGCCGCTGGCACTGATGCTGTTCTCACTGCTTCTACTACTAACCGTCTCGCTGAGGCTGCCGCGGCTAATGAGGATGCTGATCTGATGGCCACTGCTGCTTCCCTAGCTGCCACCCAGAAGGCGTCGTTGGGGTCTACTATGGCTATGAACGATTACTTGGAACAAGCTAATTTGTTAGAGCAGATCGCGAAGACTCTCGAGCAGCTCAATGAGACTACTGGGAGTAGCGGTTTCACTGCTGGTGATGAGGTTACTCTCAGACTACGTTCCTACACTGGTGGCAGGGATATGGTCGCTGCCCTCCTGGACGACCCTCCGGCTAGTGCCCCTAGTGTTACCAACACTCTTCCCACTGTCCCCATGGCTGGCATGGACGCTGATGCACCGGTGTTCGTCCCTAGGAAGTCCATAAGTTCAATAAGCAGTGATCAGTTACAACAGCTGCAGGCGATCATTGAGGAGGCCGGTTACAATGCACCAAGTGCTGCAGCTACCCCTGTGAAGGGTCCATCGCCTGTCGTGGCTCCCACTGTACAGGGTGATAGTCGCCCGCGTGGTTTAAGTGGTTGGAAGCCTTATGAGCCCTCCAATGTGAATTCCCGAAGGTTGAGTCAAATAGCCACTATTCTTGAAGCTAAGAGGAGACTCTCTAGCTTCAGCCTGGCCCCTCCCGGTATCATGCCTGGTCAGAATCTTCCTCCTATGCACAGTCCCAACAGGGGGCCACTTGCGTAGGGTCAGTATAGGCCTTGTACAAACGTTCGTCATACTCGGAAGCATCCGTCATATCATCACTAGCGTCTTGTGTGGACAGTTGGTGATGATTTCCGTATTATTTTTGCCGGGTATGGGCACTGTGTGATAGACCCTCTTATCCTCTTGCAACTGACGAAGGCGTTAGGCCGTTCAATTCCTCCACGCTGCTGGATTGGCAAATGCTGTGATTATCGTCGTTGTTGCCAGTACTAATACTATTGCCGCACTGGAGGTTCATGTTGAACTCTAGAGTCGATAGTAACGTTGATTACGTACCAGTTATATTATATAACACCTTTTCGTTCAAGGTAAAGTTCTCTTGTGTTGAAGTCACATTGATCGGCCGCCACGCTGAACGCATTACGCAGAAAAGGCACTTGAGGATAATGAAGATCGGTGTAGGGATATATGCTTGGTTTTATCAACTCGTAATTTTCTTCGCTACACTATTTCGGGTAGAAGTGGACAAAAACAAGCGATAATTTCCTCGCAATTTTTGATATTTTTTCCAGCACATGTGGTCGACCATTTTTTCCCAGACTGGTGAGGATTGACACGAGGCTGTGTTGCGTTAGTTGTTATTGACGAATCGAGTCATGGTCTCGGCGACGAGCTTACCTGGAGTTACAGCAATAGCAGTGTCAACTGGTGTTGTTTTGTGTGCGGTGTGGTATTGGGGAAAATATAAGAAAAAGAGAGAGGAGTCCCTGGCGAGGATTGACGAGCTTATAGTGTGAGTAGTGTTTCTTGTATCATCCTGTAAAGTAGTGTAAGTAGCATTAGTCCTCAGATATCCTATAAAGTCGGCATCAGGAGTTCGAGTAGATGAGTGTGAGTTAACATGGAAAGGCCTCAAGTACGATAGGAGTTACTCTATTGTTGTACCCGTAGTAGAAGAGTCTGATCAGAGGTAGTTGGGCTCGTCCATCCACTACTAGGGTACTACTACTACTACTGCCGATGTTAGTCCAACCCCTCACACTGCCCAATACCGAGTACTGACCCAACGGGTCAAGCCAGAGATGAGTCGGATCCATCCATCGCTGCCGAACCCTGATGGTAACTTCTTTCCGAGAGGTGCCCTTACTGACTACCAACAGGTATCACCCTTATCTACCATCACACTACCGATGAGCCGTCCTCCTGCATACACGTGCCTTTGATAATCGATGGCCCCCGCATAACGACGGCTGTGTGGGGTGAGGAAGCTAGAGGTGTTGATCAGGTGAGCCGGGTTGGAACGATGTCCTCTAGTATATTCATCCATGAACGGTCTCATGTGTTGGTTGAAATTCTCCTTTATAACGAGTACACATACATGGTACATAGCCATATTTATCTACTCGAAGGCGCCGGAGGCTTCACAAGGGTGGTAGTGCAGGGCCGTCGGTTCTATGTGGAAATGAATTCAAAGTTGTGGTATCTATTGCGGAGCTTTGAAATCCTGATGAATAGCGATAGTTTTTTCCTTTTATGCAGGGTGATGCTGTAGCTGAGTGGCTGAGCCGGCATCTTGGAATCATCGGGGCTCGTTTGATCAAGTCAGTGAGCACACAGGAGTTCATGAGGTGGCCCTCTGCAGTATTAGTGACGGTGAGGCATGGCACTATTCAGGAGTCTACCCCCTAAGAAGGGCGGTCGGGGAAATGATGGCCTCGACTTTCAAGGTGAGTTCTTTCGCATTGGGAAGATATGTACATGATCAACTACATGTGTTGGTGCGAAAATGAGAAATCTGAGTTTCCCGTACATTTCTACCCGAATTCGCTCTTCGGCTGAAGTGAGGAAAGCGATCATATATTCCAATACTGGCGCTTGCTCACCCCGCGTTCGCGTTCATGATGTTCCCCGACTCGGTGTTAGAATATAATTTTACTTCCCTCAGCTGAGCTCAGGAGTTTCTTCACTACATTTTGAAACTGAGATTTTTTTGGCAAATTTCTCATATGTATTTTCCCCACACTGTTAAGTCCTAACTCGTATTTTTATGGAGTACTGCTGTCCCAAGGAGCTCAGTGTTGTTTCAGATGGCTTTCCCCTGCTAGTGCTATCCCGGGCATCAGCTGCTGAGCTCATCGCACACGTGCCGATTGGAGTAGGACGGCAGATGGATTACCGAAGGTTTAGGCCCAATATACTCTTAGATGGGTGAGAAGGAAACGACTTGGCATTCGAAGGTGTGGCCCTGTTAGCAGTGCTGGGGGAATATATGTTCGTTTTCATTATGGGAGTTTACGTATGAGTTGTAGTAGAAGTGTGCAGAAACCAATGAGAATTTTCTGACTCCATATTGTCGCCAACACATGTGTATATCTTTCCACTCGGGGGGCTTCCGCGTGAGCGAGGTTTTCGAAATCAGGTGCCCTCCCTACAGCGAGGAGAAATTTCCCACTCTGGAGCTCGTCGAGGGTCTGACTACATTAGATTTAAGTAGGGATGGATTGGAGCCTTCTGGTCTATTGTGCATGATAATGTATTGACAGTCCGTCCCTGCAGTCGATGCACTATACCTACTGTTGACCCTGATACGGGTATGATGGATACTCAGACTAAGGAGCCACTATCGACACTATTCGACTTTCGTACAGGTAGTAGTAGTAGTAGTAGTAGTAGTAGTAGTAGTAGTAGTAGTAGTAGTAGTAGTAGTAGTAGTAGTAGCAGTTGTTGTTGTTGTTGTTGTTGTAGTTGTTGTTGTTGATTGTTGTTGTTGTTGTTGTCGTTGTTGTTGTTGTTGTTGTTGTTGTTGTTGTTGTTGTTGTTGTTGTTGTTGTTGTTGTTGTCGTTGTTGTTGTTGTTGTTGTTGTTGTTGTTGTTGTAGTTGTTGTTGTTGATTGTTGTTGTTGTTGTTGTCGTTGTTGTTGTTGTTGTTGTTGTTGTTGTTGTTGTTGTTGTTGTTGTTGTTGGATAAATTCCCTGGTTGATAAGTTTCGACTACTTGGAAGAGTCTTCCCTTCCTAACTGACTATGAGTTGTTGACAACGTTTGAGTTTCTAAGTAGAAACAATGTTCTATTCACCCTCAAGCGTGGAAGTTTACGTATCGATTTGGTGGACAATTTCACTCTAGGTCGTTCGGTGTCTTTTAACATCATTCAAATAGATAATGAGTGATATCGCTCCCTAAAGTTTTTGTGTGAGAATCGGCATAGTGAAAATCCCTAATTCGAGGAACTTGTCCGAGTTATTCACTGTTGTTTACTATTTCCCGAATACTAAACTTGTAACGAGGGGTTTCCGGGAATAGGTTAATCGCATAGTATGTCTCTTAAAACAGGTAACTCGATAATGTCAAATTGTCATCCACGTCATGAGGCCTTCCTCGAGAAGCACAGGAAAAAAGTTTTCCTCGGAGTTAACGCCGTCCCTCGGTTCACCAGTGGTGATATCAGTCCAGTTGTCCGAGTTGGCGATGTTGTCCGCTTCGTATAGGGGCACTTTGATCGTGATGAGGCGGTGGAGTGGTATGGCTTTCAAATGGCGACTCCACTGCCTTCTGGCATTCACATCTCTGAATGATTTTTACTATCAACCATAGCAGTCGGTGGTGTAGGTGTGTGGTGATCAGCGAGGCTTAATATCATGTTATGTTGCTACAATTGTTACTACCTTTGCGTTGTTGATGCTGGATCGCACGGGGCTTGCATCTACCTTTGTTACCTGATTTTGAATAGGAAGTGTTCAGCCAACAGGATGCCGAATGAGACTAGTTCGAAGCGGTGTGGTATGTTCGTTGTTGATTGAATATACATCCATACGAAATTAGTGCTCTACTGGCAGCCTTTTTCTACGTGTGGCTGGAATAGCAATGCTAACTTCATGGTCGGAATTTCACGTAAGTGTTTAGAAACTTTGCTGGGTCACAGTGCATGTGAAAACTACTCTACAAGGACCATAGTTGAGTAATTTTGAGAAATGACTGCGAGGCCTCTCTCGATCGGTCCTACCTTGGTGTTGGCAGTAGGAGTCGGTGCGGCCCTATACGCTCTTTATTCCTCTAACAAGAGGAAGAACGATAAAACCGAAGGAAATGATGATCCTGTTGTGGCGAGGATTGACGAGCTTATAGTGTGAGTAGTGTTCTTTGCATTATCCTGTAAAGTAGTGTAAGTAGCATTAGCCCTTAGATATCCTATAAAGTCGGCATCAGGAGTTCGAGTAGATGAGTGTGAGTTAACATGGAAAGGCCTCAAGTACGATAGGAGTTACTCTATTGTTGTACCCGTAGTAGAAGAGTCTGATCAGAGGTAGTAGGGCTCATCCATCCACTACTAGGGTACTACTACTACTGCCGATGTTAGCCCATCTCCTCACACTGCCCAATACCGCGCCTTGAGCCAAGCCAAGACGCCTCGAATGAGTCTGATTCACCCAGCATTGCCTAACGCCCAAGGTTACTTCCATTATTGTGCATGCGTGCATACAACAGTTATGCAGGCATTACAATAGAGTTTATCGAGAGTGGGGAGAAGCCCTCATCGATTCACGTACCTCTGTTGATGAACGGTCGAAGGATCACCATCGTTTTATGGGGTAACACTGCAGTTGGAATTGACCAGGTAGGAAGGCAGCCGAGGTGCATATCAGTTTAATACGATTTCCTATTGATTTTATTCTCCAAATTCGACCTTTTTAAATGGAAAATATGATAGTATAAGCACCGGATTTGGGCGGTAACATCAGGTTCTCCCGCTTTTGAAGGGTCAATCGGATTCGGTCGAATTAGGAAAGTCTTTTTACCTGGCTCGGCTCTGGTCTAACTTCATCTACACCGTTTCATGCAAGCGACCGTTATAAGATGCGACTAGTCGATACGCAAAATCGCAGTAATTGCATAACTGGTCGGTCTATACTAAAGTTTTGCTAATTTCGAACCTAATTATATAATATACTGCGTATTATTCCCTCTCGTTAGCGATGTTCTTTCTCAGGGTGACGAGGCTGCACAGTGGTTGAGTGATCATCTCGACATACCCGGAACTCGACTACTGAAGGCAGTGGATGATGAGGAACTCACGAGGTAAATTAATATATGTTTGCTCACTACTTTTTACTCATGTTTTCTTCCCGAATAGTGAGAGTGGTCTTTAATCCTATACTTACAAAAGTTTACACATAAATGAGGGTAGAAGTGTAGAAAAAACAAAAATTTCCCGAAATTTTCTCATTGTTATCACGACATGCATCTGCTGTCCATAGGTATCTGGCTGCTGCCCAGAACCGTCCAGATGCGCATCATCTCGATTACCATTGTAAGCCCATAATGTTTCTATGCTTGTACTCGGTGTTAGATATACGCCCTCTTGATGTGCTCTCCCGAGCATCGGTCGCTCAAGTGGTGGCACATGTTCCAGTTGAAGTGGGACGACGTATGGACCATCGACGCTTCAGAGCTAATATCATCCTAGATGGGTAAGTAGCTCGTCCGAGTTTACTCTACGTAGTGTTATAATATCAAATTTCATAGTAGTTTTATAATTATAATATCATTATATTTTTTTCATAATTTTTTTATCGTAATCATACTCTAGAAAGCACATTAAATATCCTATTTATGGTCGCGTACTAGAAGTGCTGACGAGGGAAAGACGCTTAGGGACACTGGGTCTGACTGGCACTCAGTGAGCGTCTTCCTGAAATGGTCGAATTGGGATCAAATATAGAAGTTTCCTCCGCCCATGAATGTACAGAACGCTCGGGGAAGATCCGTTCGCTCCACGATTTCATCTCTGCTGTGCGAATTGCTAGCGGAGCGATGCAAGCATCCTTATCGGTATTCAATCTGACTCAATGAAATAGATGGGTAATTTTTGTTAGTTGTTCTCCATTTACAGAGGATAAGTATTCTACGCTCGAATTCCAAGACAATTCGTTACTCAAGATTGACCTTGGTAACGCGACGTTACGTTATAGAAGATGTCATACATGTACTCTCAGACAGATTATGCGATCGATGTGTGATCCCTTCGGTTGATCCCGATACGGGGATAAAGGACACGGAAACGAATGAGCCCTTTCCGACCCTCCTCAGCTACCGTAGAGGTAGTATCAGCACTTCTTCCTTTTCATACACATGTTGCATGCTATAGGCAAGACGATAATGAATAGTTGTCACCCACGACATAGACAGTTTCTCGCTGAACACAGCAAGTTGCCATTCCTAGGCGTTCATGCTACACCAAGGTTTGCTGAGGGAGCATCTAGCCGTCAAGTTGTCAGAGTTGGAGATGTCGTGCGCTTCGTATAGGCTTCTCGTGATTGCGCAGTTGTTACTGGTTTACTTACATACGTCAATTTACTACCACCCGTATTCCTACGTACCTTATTCATAAACACGGTATATAGAGGGAACAGAGTCTTTGTGTTGTAGTCTATACACTCAGCGAAGTGCTGTCCGAGTGGTAACCGATCATGCGAGATGGTAATCATCTCTATGTCGTACTGATTGTAAGTTGATAAAGCTGGTAACGTCGTATTCGAGCCGAGCTATGGTTTATATCTAGCCTGGCCCTAGATAGTCCTCAAGCTAAAAGCATATATATCATGCTTTGGATGCTAGCACTGTCGTGTGCTTTTCTCGAGACTTCTGAGGGTATACAATGCTGATATCATAATATCAGTGATATGCTGAGGCGATAAAGTACTTTTCAAACTTGGAAATTTCAGCCACAGTGCTCTGCAGTCAGCTTGCCCCTCTATCGAAATGACAGTCGCTGAATCTCCCCTGGATGTAGCGGCTCAGATAGATGCTCTCACCGCTTCGATCGAGGCCATCCAAGATGAGGTAATACTACTGCTATTCGAAAGCATGAGTCACGATCAGAATTCGCTCATTGGAGCTGAAGCTGAGCTATTGGCTGCTTTCCTGCATGGTAAAGGCGCCGGCGCGAGTGAGTATTCTAAGTGGAGTCTTTGAAGTTCCACCTCTTTTCCGTAAAGTGCCGATTTTCGCGCTATGCAGTAGTCGTGAAATATATTTTTACTAGGGTGAAGCTCTTTTGTTGTAAGTTGACTTGTCGTGTTTAGAAGGAGAGAAAATGGAGGGCATTGCGAGTGACTCGGATGCTCCTGGGAGGAAACTGCTGAGATACGGTGAGCAAGCTGGTGGGTACAGTGTTGGAGGAATATATGCTCGCTTCCCTCAGCTGAGCTTAAAAATTTCCTCACTAATTATATAAGTTTACATACAATTACAAATTTTAGTATACCTGTCCATATTTCAGTAACTACAAGAATTTATATACAAATTAGAACAGAAATGTGCAGAAACCAATGAAAATTTCCCAAAAATTTCCCTCGGACTTTTCATATTGTCGCCAACACATGTGGTTGACCATATACATATTCTCACACAATGGTTTGGTCTGTTATTGCTCTTATCTCTATAGGAGGTTCTACCAGTCCTCGCAAGACTCTTACACTCCAAGAAAAGTACGATATCGCTCAGGGAGAGGTAACAGGGGAGTGGTATCAGAATATGAATTTGAAAATAAATAATTATAGTGCGATAACATTTTCAATATAACTTCGGAGAGTTTGTCAATGACCTTTTTAAATACATAATGATAGTTATGGTGCTAGGATACACTCCATGCCAGAATTCATGTTCAGTCCAGTTTGGACTTCTCTGAAAAATTCTCTTTCTTCGTACAGTAGAGTTTCACCCTAGTAATATGAAAAACACTAGTGAAAAACATACTTTATACGACTACTGCATATCACCGTGAATATCGCGTTTTTCACCGAGTTTTACGCCACTTCACGTGAAATGGGTGAAACTCCCGTGATATGAAAAACACTAGTGAAAAACGTATCTCAGACTGCTGTCCAGCGCTAGTGTCGGGTTTTTCACAGGGCATTACGCCACTTCACGTAAAACGGGTGAAACTCCATTATTCTGATTTCTCTCGTTGTGTTCAGATGCGTATGGTGAGTATGCAAACGTCACAATCGAGCGAGCGTATTGCCTATAACATGGAGATACTCAGAGTGAAATTAATATCATCACCTTATTCGGTATTGTTCCTTGCAGGCGTTGTTGGAAGTGGCAGAGGTTCAAGCCGCTGAAGTGAAGCGAGATGCTCTCGAATTTCGTCGTGATGTGGTAATGGGCGCTGAGAATATCAGGTGAGCAGCAAAGGGAATACTACATATTAATGGAGTTTTACTCGTGATATGGAAAAGTGGAAAACATATTTCACATTTTACTCCGCGAAAATCATTTCGTACTATCGATCGCGGAAACATATGCGTCTAAGAATTCACATGGAGTATCGCACCACTTCACGTTGATCATTCAACTCCAATGATATGTAGTATTCGTTTCATCGGGTATTCGCTCTATTGCTACATGGTGTTTGGTACGGCGTTTTCCCTGTGTAGCCGATTTTGCGGTTGACGACACGTCAGTGCAAATTTCGAGTATCAGAACCGTTCATACAGCGTTGGAAAGAACTCCATGAGGGCTTCTGAATAACTCCTATTTTTTCATCATCTATGATATGGCGGCTCTTTACCTGCACGGCTCTGTATGGTATGATATAATTTCACCGCTCGCTCCTCTGCGGGTCCTGTTTATTAGTTTGGTCGGCTAAAGTTGATGATGTGACTTATCGTATGTAACTGCTGTAATCTACCATATCAGAGATGTATAAGTCTTTGCCCACAAAAAAGTCGTTAGTTTCACCCCGATTCTATTCAGAACATATATCAAACTCTGGTTTCCGAGTATTTCCGGAGAGAAACAGTGGATATGTGCGATATGAGAAACACTAGTGGAACACATATTTCACGACTATTCCAAGGCGCAAATATCGCGTTTTTCACGGAGTTTTACACCACTTCACGTAAAGCGAGTGGAACTCCAGTGTGTTCGATTTGGATAGTCGTGATATTCTGATGTAATTACTATCGCTTTAAATTCACATTCGCGGTTCAGGACGGGCAAGACTATAGCTGAGCGGGTGTTGCGACACTTTGAGGATAAGCTCACTCAGAAGGATACGGTGTTAAGCAAAATACTCAGTAAAAATAAGGTACGTGGAGTGGCATGTTAAAGGGAAAAAGATTTCTCTCAGAGCATGCAAATTTCAATTAGGAAAATCGAGGCAGAGCTCAAAGAAAGGCAGCAGGTATTGGTATCAGAATCTCTGGTGAATAATTTTGTGGCGCGCGGTCATGCAGAGTGGCGAAGTGATGAACTTTATAGACTTCCAGCAGCTGCAAATCGATAATGAGCTTTCTGTGAAGAAAATTGACGAGATTAATAAGGAACTGCTCAGCCTTAAGAAAAGCTACGCGAAAATAGTTGAGGTAATTATTGATGATTGCAAATGAGTGAAAATTTTTGACAGCAAGTAAACTCGACTAAGAAGCGCATAGGCGACCTATTGAATGAGGAGAACATGTTAAAACAGGAAATGGAGGGAAGGAAAAAAGTCTTGACCAAGACGGAGAAAGACATAAGAAAAGTGTGTTGAGAAATAATTTTCGATAGTCTCGGAAATTTGCATGTTTTAAGGTTGCTGTCGAGAGGGAGAAAGCTCGCAAGGAAAACAGCAAATTGCGAGTAGTAAACCCTTATGGTTTTACTGCGCGGACTGTAGTTGATTTTTAGGGGATGACCAGAAATGTGCGCACTGATGGTGGAGGCTCTGGTGGTCCCCGGGTAGGAAACGATTAAATGTTTACTGTTTGAGTTTAACTCGTTTTACATAACGTAACAGGGGTAAAACTCCAATACGCCATCGCTAACGTGAACCACGTTGTGTGGCGTCCATATGAAAAACGTGATATTCGCGATTTGAAGTGAATTGAAAATACTTCGCTCATTACATCAAACAAATCACGCCATTTCACGCATGCGTTTTTCGTGAAGTGGCGGGTGAAATATGTTTTTCAGTAGTATCTTCTATATCACGGGTGAAACTCCACTGGAGTTTTACCGTTTTACGTGAAGTGGCGTAAAACTCTATAAAAGCGCGATATTCGCACTATGCAGTAGTCGCGAAATATGTTTTTCACCAGTTTT
Source organism: Perkinsus marinus ATCC 50983 (assembly GCF_000006405.1). NCBI lineage: Eukaryota > Perkinsozoa > Perkinsida > Perkinsidae > Perkinsus > Perkinsus marinus. The sequence goes on from NW_003201888.1 coordinate 147,749, forward strand.
TTCGTATCATGGGTGAAACTCCATTGAACCTAATTGAGGTTTCTTCCTCGTGTTGGAGGAATATATCTTCGCTTCCCTCAGCGGGGCATAGAAATTCGGGTAGGTGTAAAAAACGATCGGGAATTTCCCTCCAAATTTCCTCTCAGAATTTCCTTTTTGTCACCAACACATATTGTTGATCATGTGTATATTCTCCTCCACACTGTTTTTCCAGTTCATGGAGTGTTTGAAGCTGAAAATGGAGGAACAAAATCTTGAGAAAAGCAGGAAGAATCTGGAGCGGAAGGTGAATTGAGTTTATCGAAGTGGCTGATCGTTCATTGGTTAGCTCGAAATCATGGAAGGTCAGTGTAGGAAGATGAGGAAAGGAATTTGGTGATGATGCTGTTGAACATGTTATGGATGATATTCCTACAGTTTTTTGTTTATCGCGTTGATAAGGGAGTTTCACCGGTGATATGAAAAACTTATTTCACGACTACTACAGATCGCGAATGTCACGTTTTCGCGAAGTATTACGCCACTCCACGTAAAACGGGTGTAACTACAATAAATGTAGGGATAGTAACCTCCTAAGAATAGAACTCAACACGCATCAAATGAGTACGCTTGTACGAGGCCAGTGTTCACCCTCGTACGAATGGTATGTTCGCCGCACGCACAACAGAATGAAATACGTTGGAATGCGTACCTTCATGTACGCGTATGAACTGCGCACGAGCTACTCTACGGAAATATAATTTCCGAGCGTTTATCGCGCCGAAGTTTCCACAACGTGTAACCGATCAAAATGTATTTCCAATATCTTAGGGAAGATAGCGATTCGACATGTGTAGTTTGGTCAGGCTGTGCGGTAGTCTATCGACTCACCCTGTGAATCGAATAGTGATGCGAACCTGAATGCCGTATGTCAATGTGAACTCGTGTTTCGTTTTCGACCTCTAATAGCACTACACTCGAAATGCGTGTTGGATGAGGTGGGGTTCGTCCCCCCCCCCTGAGTAGGGTAATTCGATCCCACGTTAGCCTCCAAGGAGGAACTACAAAGCAGTAACTGAGTAGCTGATTGTGGAGTAGAAGTAACTGAATAACTTCATGACGCAGAAGAGGCGCTAATTTTTTAGCGCTCATCATATCAGCATGTATTGTTCATCGCGGAATAAACTATGTAGTTGTATGTACCCGAAATTCTGAGGCAAGGCAAGGAGTCGTTCGCCCTGTGCGTCTGCGCAGAGGGGCAAACGGCACGCATTGAGTACGGGAGCAGCCTCAAGTATCACACTCTATACTGTCCATACGTTCCGGTTGGACTCAAACTTTGAGGGGGCGAGTTTCACTTCTCATGCGGGATGCTCTTTGACAGTACTGGATGCAAACCCGATAAAATCTAGTTTTTTATTTACCGTATGTCTGCGAGGATCAGCGTGTTTTGGGTGGTTTTTCTGGAGACAATTCTCAGGGGAGTTGCAGGGCTCCTGAGGATACCAATTTACAGACGAAAAGTTTACGACGGGGAGTTTGTAATCATCGCACCGATGAAGGTTGACGGTCAGTGTCTGAGCCCTCTGGTCGACACAGGATCATCTAAGCTCTTCTTCGTCGAGAAAGAGTACCTCGAAAGTACTATGTCGCCTAAGTCCTGCAATGACTTTGTTTTTGGTTGCTATGAGTGTGATGCTCATATTTCCGACGCTGAAGTGAGCGAGATAGAACACTGTGACAATACCTGTGCACACGTGGTGCGGTATAGAGGAGTATTGGAAATGGGAGGTCAACTCGTACACGACGTGGAGTTCGGACTGCTAGTGAATTACGAACCGAAAGGCTACATGCCTCACGCTTCGCTCGGTTTGGCTCCACAGTTCGATGCAGGTAGTATCACATTATTAGGTCAGCTGATGGATAAAAGAGTGATAGACAACAAAGCGTTCTCTATGTACTTCAAACCAGAGAACTACAGCGAGGGCGAACTCGTCATTGGCGGTGAGGACTCGAGTAAACACGAAGAACCTGTCATTGCGGTTCCTCTGGTTGACGTGGGTGGCACCTGGGTGGTCAAGGTGGCGAGCCTCGTAGTTGGCGAGGAAACCATTCTAGAGTCGGTGCCGATGGATATCGATAGCGGCACATCGTATTTCTGGTTGCCATTTGGGTTGCATCTTAGTCTCTGGAAGGCACTTGAGAAGTCGGCCAGTCTTAGAGCAGGTCGACAGATCAAGTTCAACTACAACGATGGTTTGCTCGCTCTCTCACGGTGTTCTGATAGGGTCTATCTCCCCCCACTGGAAGTCCATCTGCGCGACAAGTTCGGTGTCGTTTCACTTATTGTGATATCGAGCGACTTCTACGTACAATCGTCCAGCTCACCAGAAGGGGAAACGTGCATTCTACTAGGGCGAATGGACCCCGTCGATGATCTGTATACCCGTCCAACCATTGGGTTGAATCTATTGCGGGAATATTATCTTAACTTCCAATATGATGAGCGTGAGATCCGATTCGCGAGAATGCTGAAGGGCTCCGATACTACTAGTCAGCCCTTGAAGGCTTCAAGTCGAGAACAGGGAAACCACAACAAACCTATCAAATCAATGGAACCAGATTCTTCATCTAGTACTCTGTTCGACAGAAGTATCAAGCTCGTCCCCTAGAGAGAACGCCGCTTGCTACTAACGATCATTTACCAGCATTTACACGCATGTTGTTGTGCTGTTAACAAGTTACTAGCACTATTTCTTTCCCGTACTTTTGCAGTTCAATGATTAGCGGTTGTCCGAATTGATGTGTTGCATTCTCGCGAAGTTCACCCAATGCCTTCGATTTCCTTCGCTGACTCACCGTCAGACTCAGTCGACTCTAGAACTGAGTAAACTCAAGAACGCATCCGCATCCAAGAACGTCAGTTAGGTGATCTCATCTATCTTCTCATATTGTATCCTCCCCCAAGAGACAAATGATCCAAGCATGAGACAAACGCCTCACCTGAAAATTCCAGGCTGAAATACCATCTCCTGGTGGACCAGTGTCTCATAAAGACCTTGCAAGATAAATCGAATCTGTATCCGAAAATGAAAAGAACACCACTATAGCAGAATTGAGACCATCCTACTTCGGTACTGGTAGTGACTCACAGTGTCCATCCTCAATGACAACAATCCATCTAAAACAAACATTCTTCACCAACAACATTCATCACGCTTCACCAAGATGGACAATAAAGCCACGACCAGCAGCTTGTAAAGAGAAGGAGGGCCTCACCCAAAACTGACTAACACAAGATATCTCACAACAGGAAAGCATTGTCGTACTAATAATAACGCTTAATGACAGACTTATGAGGTCGTTGACTCAAATGCCATCGGCGACATACTCCTCTCTCCATCGTCAGGATGGTTATCAGTCTCAGGCTCACTGTCCGAATCCACACAGTGATGGAACTTAGCCAAGGTCTGAAAAGCCACAGAAAAGTTAGTCTCCGTAGGCCCATCGAACTGGATCATTTTCTCGTGATGAAGACCATACACTATAAAACCACCTTTACAATCAGAATGTGAGGAAATGTAACATTTCAAATGTGTACACAAGTGTCTCCTCTAATTTCAGGTTCTTGTGATACCTGTCTCCCTTGCTAGCCTAGCGTATACTTTATGACTACTGTATTGATCATAAGCTGACAATTACTTGTTAATAACTCTTGTTGAGTCATCTAATCTTAGCACAGAAAAACTCTAACAAAACGGCACCCCCATATCGAAATTAAACCGTACAAGTGCCGTTTTCAAACATATGACTTCCCCATACGTACCGATGTAAGATAAGTATCGAGCTCCTGTAGCGTATAGTAGTTCTTCAACGTGCCGATGTTAATAACAGGCTTCAACGGAGCAACCTCAAGTTCGGACTCCCTGATACGGTTCCCAGGAGGGTAGTGATTAATTTGGAGACCCGTCGCCGCTGAGAACAAGTGAGACTTGATATTGGCACCGGAATACAAACACCCGGCAGCTTACTTTGGTCCACCACTTGCACTCCTGGAGACAGCCCTATCTCTACACGGTACCGGGTCAAGTCCTGGCGAGTACCTGAACAGAAATGTGCCACAAGAAGTTCAATCTGGATCAGCGACTCACTCTGCGAGCTCACTGTCCGATTCCTCCGCTCGTTATCATGTACACTTGAGGGGCCATCGTAGTCGTCTGCCTCGAAAACCTACACCAACAACACACCATAACCCCCCTCACGAATTTCAAGTTCACTCACGCGCAAGGATATGTGAGTGAGATAGTGCAAGTCCGTGATATCCCTAATCATAGCAGGATCTATGGGCGACTTCATATGCTCATCATCGCCATTCACCAACACCTATACAACAGGGGGCTAGCAGCAGTAGTTGACGATAGCATTCCCTTACATTCAGTAGACTGTGCATAGTAGAGGCGCTCGTGACGTAGATCCTCGTACGCACACACTTACTGGTACCTCGAACAGAACAGCATGAACACTGTTGTAAAGTTCTCACTCAAAACACCAATTCCAAGATAGATGCTAATAACGTTTTCTACTGGCATCGCAGCATCGCTCCGCTCACTTTTCATGCCGGTTATTTGAGCAACCGTCTCGTGCAGTTTGGGATGCCAATCACTGCCATCCCGCATAGCCTGTCTCAGCTGAGCACGTAGCTCCGGAGCGGCGGCCTACAGCAGAAACTAAAACCAGACGAGTATGTACAACGAAACCCACCCCTCTGTTGGCCTTCTCCAGAGACCCTTCGCGACGTTTGGAGTTCTCACCACTACTCGATCGCCTGTAATAACACTTTGCCTCAACGACACCACCCATCCATGACTCACGTAGCTGACCCAGACGACTTCTTAGTTTCGGTAGAGCCCTCTCTGGCAGCCCCTGAGGACGACTCCTCGCTGTCCTTAAACCGATGCGAGTGGACGATACACTGCCGAACCGCGTTGGTGGGGGACTGAACGAGACCAGTCTAATCAGATGCATCACGTCACCATCCATCGTTACATTCTTGGTACTGTTCTTGGATGGAGTCGAGGCCATCGAAAGCGCCGGTAGAAGAGTGGGAGTACCCGTAGCATCAAAGCCGACAGTTTGAGCTGATGTAACAATAGACAAACTTGAGACCAGCAATAATCTCACCATTAGCATTCGATCTGGGCTGGCCTGAATCCGTAATCTCATCCAACATGAACTCCGAGTCGTTTATTAGCTTCTGTATGAGCCGCCTGAAAACAACGTCATCCGAAAGGACGAAGGCAGTCCCTCACCAGCTGGTTTCCACCCCTATGCGGATCTTATCCTCCTTATCAATACCAAACTCACTTGGACTCGTCCAGTTCTGCAATGGGATCAGGTACAGAGACATCTCCTCAAGCACATTCAAGGCCTGCATTGAATAACAGTAAACGAGCATCATAAGCATCGTTAATATCATCATACAGCTGGCGGGACATCATTACGATGATGAACTAGATCGTAGTAAACACAGTCCCATAGATCAGGCACCTTGGTAGTGTCGAACTCCCCTCGGGGTGGACTCAGGAAGCCTAGAAAAACAAATCATCAACACGCCAGCGAATGAGTCGATGAGAGACGATACCAGTGGCCGCGAGGAGCACTCACCTTGGACCAGTTTCTTCCATCGATGCTCTATACGTTGAAGTTGTATATACCGTCGCTTTACTCTATCCTGAAGCTCATGTGGGAGCTTAGGTCCAGGGCCGATCGCATAGTCCTTCTTGATAAACGACGCAAAAGGAGTCGATGAAACTACCAAACACACTAGAATCTTCCATAACGAATTTCAACCTACACCTATCTCTCAGCTTTTCCCCTACGAACGACAGAAAGCCCTTACTGCGACCTCTCGCGCTCGCCCCGCGAGTCCACGATCGGAGCCTTCGATGACCTGACCAAGGACCACCTAGTGATCTTCTCAAGCATCACAACGCCATTCTCTCACCTCGAACAGGGGAGGCTTCGCTTTCGTTGGATTGAGGTGTCTCTGGGGACGACCCGACATCGCCCTCTACTGGGGACGTCGGGTCTTCCGGCAGAGCATTTGGTGAAGAACTGCCGTTTATAGGAGATCCATCGTCGAACTCTGAATAGTCCACTGAGTCCAATCTGACAAAAACAACCATAATCAACAACAATACCAAAAACTCTTCCGCTACTTGTGCTTCTCAGCAAGGCGAGCAATCTCTGTCGAGATGAGGTCCAGAAAAGACAGGCAGAGTTCGCCAACCTTCCTCATGGTGATAAGTGGGTTCCCTATCATCCTCGCAGCCTCAGCCGTACCTGCAGTGCCAGTCGGGCAGGAGGAGGAGGAGGCCACTTGCCCTTATGATCAGTCGGTGCCATAATTTCCAGCAGTTCGCCAGGCCTCAGCTCCGAACTGTCCGTGTGCAAGATGGTATCAATCATTTGCTTAACCTGAGATACCACACCAATCCCACATAACGTTGTCGTCATACGAAGAAGAATCACCTTATTCCTATCCTCCTTAGGAATTGGGCGATCAAGTAACTTCCTCGCAAAGCCATCAACGCATACCAAGGAAACCAATATCGGCGGTAGATCACCTATAGCAGATAAAATACTTATTGGTGGAAATTCTGGGAAATTCTTCTCCATTTTTTACACTTCGACCCCAAGTCGCGTATATGTCCTCGCTAACCAATGATATTTCCCCACATTATAAGACTATATTTTCGCTTTCCTCAGCAGAGTCCACAAGCTTCCTCACTAGTTATTGAAGTTTACATACAAATTCATGTAAAAGTGTATAGAAACTGATAAAAACTCCATCAATTTCCCCAAATGTCACCTACAATGGAGTTTCGCCCGTTTTACGTGAAGTGGCGTAAAACTCTGTGAAAAACGCGATATTCGCGCTATGCAGTAGTCGGGAAATATGTTTTTCACTAGTGTTTTTCATATCACGGGTGGAACTACAATGCAGTTGAGTGCATATTTATATATATTATATTATATATATTTTCATATGCCTTCAGTGCATATTTTCCCACACCAAAAAATCTGTACCATCCCTCCCCCTACCTTCAAGATCCAGAAAGCCCTTAGTAAAAGCAGCTGCGGTAGTCTGGCACCTGCCCTCGTGACTAGAGTAAATCTTAAAATCATGTCGGAACGTCGAATGAAGCCGCAACAGTGAAGTACCTACTCCCATAAAGGTATGCTTTTCATCACCACCGAGAGGGCAAAATATGCTTACGTTTTCCCGCTATATAAAAACAGATTTACACTCCGATATCGGAATTTTTCGCCCACATAGAGTTTCACAACTCCTCACATTTCTAGTGATTTGAGACATAAAAACACTAGTGAGTAACATATTCCACGACTACTGCATATCGCCGAGTTTTACGCCTCTTCACGTAAAACGGTTGAAATTCCTTAATCACAGATCTCCCAAGTAAACCACAATCAGACACAAGTTCTCCCCTTACTCACAATCATCACTATTGATCGGGAAGAGCTCTTGTCGCAGTCTACGGCCCAAGGTCTCCGCCTGGTTCCGTCCAAGAGAAGTCAACTCTCCTCCCCACTTCGCCACCACCTGCACCTCGGTACCTACCACACAACAGGAGTAACCTTTCCAAACTAAGCAGAGTATTCGTCGAACAAGGGCAAGTTCGAAGAATTTAGCATTTCCCGCTAAGTAGCGTTTCGGGCTGAAACTCCTATACGGCTTTCATACACGGCCATATTCGTGACCGTTGTTACTCATATATAATACTAAGTGAGGAATTCAATATTACATTCCTCGACACCGTGGTCGTTGATGCCGAACTTAATCGGTTTGAATTGAATCTTCCTGTTGAGCCCAGTGAAATGTTCATGCAGATCCAAAACCATCTTCAGTGTATCAATATTCTTCCTATCCTTTTCCGATAGCCCAGGCTCTTGCAGAGCCGCCTTCACCTTCCCCAACAGCCTCTTCATCTCCTCGGGACTTTTTATCAACACCTACCACTCCTTTTTCAAATTCCAAACACACCGTCCGACTCACTTCACCATGTGGATCGACTGGGGACTTCCCTGAGATTCCTATGTCCGAATTGTCTTCATCTTCGTCATCATCATCAACTCTACCACGCCTGAAAGCCCTCAAGATTCCCCCTAGGCCACAGAGTTAGTCTACTACCCGTTAACGTAGTCCAAAAAATACCTGTGGGAGGATTTGAACTTGTGCTTCTCTTTAGGCTTCCGATCGCCATGCCGCATTATTATCATCACCTACCATACCACACCATACATTCAAATGCCTGATAACGCTGACAAGAATGTTCCTAATGTGATAATGACATTCACACGGGAAACTGATTGAAGAATGTGTTCACAGCCATACGTGGAAAATTCAAAATTAATTCCCTCCCCCCAGGAACATTGTAAGCTCCCGGATGATTCCCTGTATGATACCACACCATTTTTAAATCCCATGATACGAGTCTTACCGCTCTCAACTTGTCATGTTGGAAGTTCTCTTCATCAGCTTCATCAACCTCGGGAGTTGTCCTATTTATCGGCTCGCTCATACGGTCCTCCTAAGAAAATACCAACAACCTCGAGCAATACCACGCCGACGGCAAATCCTATACTACGATACCCTAAACCCCTACACTAGTCACAAGCACTGGCCAAACATCGTTCTTCTACAAACTGACTTCCGCCTCAGTGAAATTATTTCTCCCACTGAATTCATGAGTATTCATAATCCTATATAACTAGTACTCATAGAAAGAGTAATTTTACTATCATATCAAAAAGCCCTACAATCACCATTTTATACAACCGATCGAGTATTGTATATTGCAAATTCTCGAACCGCTCTAGGAAGGTTCGAGTGCTTCAAACCACCTAGGAGATGTTACCACAACATGTCGAACTACGTAGATGTGGCGCCCGTGACACTCCTGTTGTGATTGCTTAACAACTCCTTACTTTCTCCACCATAGACCGCATAGATCCTCATACGGGTACATACATTCCTACAGCGTTCGGTAGCCCAGCGAACCCCCCAGACCTACGTTTTTGAGAGCTGGTATAGGCATTGTGAATGTAATATGAAACCGATCCAGGAAGAACTTCTGGACGAGTATAGCACAGTCATCATAGTATCTCTGATTCCCCTTCACGAAGGACCAACCGTTAACATCGCACACTATAGACCTTCCCGTTGTACCTACATACAGCAACCCATCCCCACAACTAGAGGCAAGACAACACCCCCAACTCACGTAGGACGTCGAATCCAGTCACGAACTGCCCAAAGGCCTGCACTATCAAGGCTCCACAAGCCTTCTCTACTTCACTCAACGTAATAGGGTATCGTATTTCCTTACCGTTATTATTTCTCATAACTTTGCCATCTACAGTAGGCGCTCTGACAATGATCGTATACTCGCATACTCTTGCGAATCTTCACTATTACTTTCTGGCTTCAGCGTGGCTATACATCTCACCCACCATATAAACCTTGACATCCATTCCTCCTGTTGGGAGGAACGGCTCATATATATACTTCTTATCCTTCCTTATGCGGGACTGCTTCGCATCAAATTCTGACGACTTATCACCGATCTGAAACCAATTTCCCACAACTTCAAATATGTAGTAGTACCTTCCGGAAGAGCTTTTTGCATCCACCTCCGACGTTAGTTGGATAGTAGATCCATATGTTATGATCATCCCCATCTAGAGGCTTCTCAACAAAGGGCTTTTTCAACTTACGCCCGTCGTAAATAATATAATCATCTGCTTCCACGAACTGAAAAATCAGAGCAAACCCATCCGACCATCTCAACTGCCGCTCATCACACGCCTTCTCACACTAGTGAACAAGAGCCCCTCTTAGGCTCCGCTTCTACAAACTAAATAACTAAAGGATATCCATTGGAGCTCCTCATTACGCCCGCTCACATGAGGACCCTCGCCCTTTACCACCTGATGGTCCCCATACTCCAGATGATCGATCGCCATATAGTCCGGGCAAGGTATATCGTGGGACTTCAACGTCTCGTAGACGGTAAGCCTATTCCGTAGTTTCAGCTGGTCTTCTACCTACACATAGTCAATGAAACGCAACGGTAGTATTGTTGGCAAACTCGATGAACTACTGCCCATAGCTACCCCCCTCCCAGAAAGTCAGTGAGAGATTTCACGCCTAGTGTTATACACTAAGAAAACTTCAATAAATTCCTATGCAGATTTGAAGACTAGATCAACCTCGAGGAGTGTACAAATTCTCACACTGTAGATTAGGAAAGCATATACATATATTCCCTTTCACATGCCCTACCTTATTAATCTCCACTGGATGGCGCATTTTGACGTATTCCAAACTCTTGTAAAGTGGAAAGCCCTTTGAATGGAAAGACACGTAACACTGGACTATCGGCCATTCGGATACGTCCTGTTCCAGGATCATTTTCTCATCGAAAATGATGATGTTGAAGGCACCTACAGTGTTCATATATGTTAGAAGTAATATATCTGGTGTATATCTATATGGTTATTATCATATTACTGGAGTTTCACCCGTTTCACGTGAAGTGGCGTAAAACTCGGTGAAAACGCGATATTCGCGGTGATATGCAGTAGTCGTATAAAGTTTGTTTTTCATATCACTAGGGTGAAACTCCACTGTATTAAATATTATTGTATGCAAACAGACAGGCTTCTGAGTTCATCAACAGTGATATTATACATATTTAGATTATCATAGTAGCCCCTAGTTGCAAAACTAGACTATCTAACGACCACGTTGAGATCACCACAGAGAACTAGACATATGCACATGGTCAACTGCATGTGTTGGTGACAACATGAAATTCATAAGATTTCCCATGGCTTTCTCTACACTTATACTCGAATTCGTATACAATTGAGTGGACTCCTCTGAGCTCAGCTGCATAAACCAAACACATATTCTAACACTGAACTCTACTATGAATATTCCAACTACCCCCCTCCCCCTAGATACTACCACTAGCATCTAGTCTCCTCAACAAGGACTGCATGGGGTTACTAGTAGCCTTGTTCTGCATGCAGCACACCCCTAGCGTGAGCTTTCGCGTCAACCCTTTAGAGCCCCTGATGGTGAAATGATGATACGGCGAATACTCTGAAGAAAATACCACAAATTTTATCTGTTATTTTTCAGACATTAATTTTACCATGAACACTCTCTCGACGATGCTGCTGCGTGTCCTCAGAGGCCGACGAGTCCCCCAAAGTAGGAGACTGCTCCCTGCTCCTACTGATCACCGATGGGAGCATCATACCGGGCTGACGTGAGCTTGGCATGATCGTTACGAGAAATTATAAAAAAAACCAACAACTCTGTTGGAGTGTTAAGGACCATCAACAGAAAGCCGTACTGTTTAATACGCACTTCGACATGGTTCACAGCGCTAGCACACAAGGGGCCTGCTACTGTGGTGACACAGAGAACTATAACACAATCAGCTGTCACTAGAAACATTACGCCGCAGCAGCAATGGTATGCAATTCTCCTCGAGAGGGCATGTTAAAGACAGGGACCGAAACTGTGAACACTGGGACAGAGCCTATCTGATCTCTCACTGGTAGGAGCACGATGGTCGAAGCAATCATAATTACAACAGCTAAGTCCCGTATTGAATATCCAGTCTATCTTGCCCCTCACATCGACAGTATTTAGCATCGAACAAGCTACTCTTTTTGTCAACATCAGTGTTACTAGTGGAAGGCTACTCTTTCCCATACTCCGCCTCCTCCTAAGCTCTATCGAGAAGCCTAGTCTCAGCGATATACTACTGCATAGCACATGAACGATGATAAGGATATGATCGATGACGAATGACAATACTCTATCTAGGAACTACACCTCTCCATTGCTACAATACTTTTAATACTACCAACACCTTCATTGACGTTCATTCCGCAACCCCAGCCGATTCAACAAAGCTGCTCGCTACAAACACCACAGCTCCTGCAACCGCTGCTGCTGGCCATCACCACCGCACTCTGTATGAGTGTCGAGTTTTATCAACTAAATCTGTGAGGTAGTCCTTTATAAAGACATACAAATGGGAATTCTCGTTATTAACTCGACACTGTAGCGTATCAAACGTTGTTGTAATATAACGGGTTGACTACAGTATATACCTATCCAGGAATTTCCTATGGAAGTCACTTCGGACCGCATCGTTAATGAACCTAACAAGAGACTAGTGTACCCCTCCCCAACACTTTTAATTACCTTTTCTTGCCCTTAGGCTGGTTCCTAGATTGATTCTTGAACACAGTGTCATCATCCCATCTCCGCTTCAATTGCATATTGCCGCCACCTAACACTAAACATTTCCCCTCTAGTAAGACTACCATCTACAGTACGGAAAGCATCTGCGAGAGATAAAGTGTCGAAGTGTCATGTACATACCGTTCCACCCACCACACTATGGGAAGTCGGGAAATGTGTGAAAAGGTTTTTTCCGTCGTAGAATATAAATGGAGTTTCACCCGTTTTACGTGAAGTAGCGTAATACTCAGTGAAAAAAACCGATATTCGCGGTGATATGCAGTGTTTGTAAAATATATTTCCTACTAGTGTTTTTATATCACTAATTAAACTCCATTATACAAGATCACATCTATAGTAAATATTCAATATAATACAAGTTTAAGGATAATGGGTATATACCTTACACAAATATATGGTCATGAATAAATACTCTTTTTTCATGTATAAAATATACACGCGCGAAATTAGAAAGAAACTTCACCTTCCCCAGATGTCACCTTGTAAGAGAGGGTTCCCAACAGCGATCTGTTGCCTCTCCTCTTCCTCCTCCTTAGCCTGTTCAACCGCCGCCGCCTTAGCCTCCTCGGCCGCCCTACAAACAGCACCAAGAATAACCACAAATCGATCACACCAAACATGCACCTCTCCGCGCGGATCTTGGCGAGCTCCCGCATCAACTCAGCCTCCTCCTCATCTTCCTCATCATCACTACCACTCGAGTCTGAACACAACCAATTGGCCACCTAATAGCAGTCCTACCATATCTATACGAGCAAAGACCCACTTATATCAAAGGAGTAGGACCACTACCTCGATCGGCCTCCGACTCTGTCCCCGAGTCCCCTCCACCCGCATCGGGGTCCTCATCACAGTCCTCAGGAAACGCCGAGTCCGGCGGTGGGGGCTCTAATACCAAGATATAGATATTGTGAAGTATAGGGTATGACCTAATGCGCGCTTGACCCCTTTCTCCTTCTTCTCTAGCTCTCTCCGTAACGCTTCTTTGTTGGACCCACCAGTATCTTTTGACTCGCGAAACTTCAACGTGAGGTGACCTGTGCAAACACTTGTTATACAGATAGGAACAAGGCGATAGTACCAGGCTCATCTCGGGCCCTTCTGAAGATGGTAGGGATGGGCTGATTGCTCGAATTGTTAGCTCCAAGAGCATTGTGAAAAGTGGGACGATGAGCTGTAGTCATAGGCACACCAACTGTGAGGCTGAATGATATAGACTTGATAGGAATACGCAACTCTAGAGAATGGTTATTATAATACGATTAATAGTGTCAAAAGTATAGTACAAGTAGCGAGTTAAAAACTATAATCTCAACAGGGGATCCTACTGCTCCCAGCAGCCGTTCGAAGCTTCCCTTGTATAGTAATAATAAGAGGAGTCCTTTCTGTTGAAGACGCCATTGGTAAGTCTGTGCCACTTCCTCGGATGAATGGTCCAGAAAATCGATGCAGTTGATACTACAAAAACTCCAAAGGCAACCCATAGAGCTGTCGAGTTAGTTTGCCACTTATATACACACCACTCAAGGCACCTCATCTTCCCAAAGCACCACGCATTCTCAACACCTATATTATTTCCGGATAGACACGAGGGAGTCCATGCTACCCCAGAGCTGACCCAACGGTTAAACTCCGAGGTTACTCTGGCGTTATCACAAGTGATAGCCCCTATTCTCTGACAGGACGTGTCCAAGCATTCCCCTCCTCCACAAGAGAACCGGTCCCATGTACTATAAAAACCTCTCCTAACCTCGTCAAGAATGTTCTGCTCCCCCACAGTATTCGCAGTACCTCCAGAATCCAACACTGATTCTACCGTCCATACGTAATCCTGTGCCAGAGTTGCTATTATCAATTGCCAAGATACAATAACAATAAGAACAAGGTAGTGGATTCTAGCCGTGCATGCTACATCATCATCATCCTTTTCTAGAACCAACTGTATAGCCCCTGCGAACGAAGCCGAAAGGGCTATGATAGCTATTAGTAGACCAATCCAGTTGATCCTGGGGTTGAGGAGATCATAGAAGGGTGAGGCCAGAGATGAGGCCGCAAATACCAGCAGTACCACACTAGCTGAGCATAGGAACATTTGAGGGGTTACTCGAAGAAGTGTAGAGAAGCCACGGAGAATTCTCGAAGGCATGAGAGTAGCTAAGATAATATGGCTACGAACAGTATGTCCGAACTGGCTTAGGCCGTATGAACACCACAGTCAAAGTTTATGACGAATTATGAAACCTCTCATGATCGTGAGGTTGATCACACCTTATCCACCGCATCGAAGTCCCCTTGACCTATCACCTCGATCTGCTTCTTACCATACCTACACCACCACACCGACGGAAACCCTCGAGTCAGAAGTGCATGATCGTGACGACCCTATGCGCTTGAATCAGACCCCCTCCCTGTACTACGGCATATGATACATCTGAGCTCCCGTTGTAGGCGACCGGCGCTGTATGACCACGCGATGATCGATCTGGTGATGACAGTAGGTGGAAAGGGCGTTTGGCTCTACTACCAGTTCGGTGAGCAATGACTTTAATTTGACATGATTAGAGGCGATAGCCTTCCGCTTTGTGACCTTCAGTAGCGTGTCGAAGTGGACGGTCCCTGTGTTCCGATCGAACTGGTACCAACAAGCAATTGCTATTACCATCGGGCTCCGATGATTCCATCAGCAGAAGAGCCAGATGTTTGAGTAAATTAAGATGATTCGGTGTGAGAGATTTGAGTACCTATAGCACTGCTACAACGAGACTGCACTCCATATGAACCTATATTCCCACCACAGCCAAGCCTGATCCTCCATACACTGTAGAACCCTCTCCAAGACCACCACCGAGCCCTGTCCAAGTCGGTAATACTCTGTCATTGAAAGCCATGACCTTAAGAGAAGAGCTGCCCTTCCGAACGTTGTTATGGTCCCACTTCGCGATTGTAGTCTAGCCTCGTATGCACAGGTATGTTGACGAAAGCGAAAGTCTCCAATATGTTACCCATCAGAGCCGATCGATGATGGTCTACTGAGGCTATCAAGTGAATCTAATAGAGCTCCCTATGAGATAGCAGCCCTTGTGAGTAGGTACCGTGGGCGAGCCTGCCACTATCGTCCCTAAGCACTGTAGGACTTCATCTCCTCCATACTCTACAAGCCGTTCCATATTATCTATAACCTATACAGGGTAGTAGTAGTAACAAAATCCATGCGAGTAAGGGGACCATGTAAGGAGAGGGGGAATGAGGAGGAAACACGGTATGAATATATGGCATATTGATGAAAACGATCACTCCGACTGGGGCACCTATGCCGGACCCAAATATACTCAAAAATGAATAATTACTCCGGGGCAACTATGCCACGTTGAGATATGCTCGAGTACGGCCAATCATTCCGACCGGGGCAACTATGCCACGCCAAGATATGCTCGAGTACGGCCAATCATTCCGACCGGGGCAACTATGCCACGCCAAGATATGCTCAAGTACGGCCAATCATTCCGACCGGGGCAACTATGCCACGCCAAGATATGCTCGAGTACGGCCAATCATTCCGACCGGGGCAACTATGCCACGCCAAGATATGCTCAAGTACGGCCAATCATTCCGACCGGGGCAACTATGCCACGCCAAGATATGCTCGAGTACGGCCAATCATTCCGACCGGGGCAACTATGCCACGCCAAGATATGCTCGGGTACGGCCAATCATTCCGACCGGGGCAACTATGCCACGCCAAGATATGCTCAAGTACGGCCAATCATTCCGACCGGGGCAACTATGCCACGCCAAGATATGCTCGGGTGCGGCCAATCATTCCGACCGGGGCAACTATGCCACGCCAAGATATGCTCAAGTACGGCCAATCATTCCGACCGGGGCAACTATGCCACGCCAAGATACGTCTCAATACAATCTTTTTCACACGTACACGATGTAGGAACATCAGTTTCGACAGAATAAAAGAGTCATTTTCCCTTTTTTCCGAGTTACTCCGTTCGGGGCCGATATGCCATTCCTACAAGTCTACAGCGTTCCCAGGTAAAATAAATTTTCTACCGACAAATTTTGTTTTTTACCCATTCGGTTAATGTTTTACCTTCTTACGTAATATTTTACCCACGGCTTTAATAAAGTCTCAAGAAAATCAATATTATACCCGGTTTATTTGAAAGTTTAGGAGTTCAGTTAAACCTGACCTAGAAATGCCAATTCCATTCAATCTTAGCGATCCATGGTGACCAGGAACACCGTGGAAGTCCCTCAAGCGGAGTTGATTTTATCAGAATCATTTTAGGCCTCGGAAAGGTGTGAATGCATGTAAAGATACGATAGGAAATAGAAGGTTTTATCACCAAGTAGATCCGAGTAGGAGTAGATGAGGTCTTTGCATGGTACTGAGAGAGTTGTGCCTGAGGGAGGAAACAACGGAAGGAGGAGTGAGGATATCCACTATCATGCATAGTACCAATTTTCGTGCAATCTCCAGCAAGGTCGCATCGTTGGCAACGAGAGCATGCCGAAATATGAAATCGAAGATTCCGAGCAGACATCGGTGTAGTATTGAAGCTCCATCTAGGAAGAAGGTAGAGGGCCGTGGATGACGTTGCTACAGGGGTACTACTCATGCCTCGAGGTGATGCCATGTAGCCTTCAATTCGAACAACATACCCATCATCCAACCCTTCATCCGCGAAGTCAGACAAGAGGGGTGTCTTACTACCGTATCTACGCCGAACCGAGTCCCACGTGTATCGCACGTCGATCACAGACCCATAGAAGAGCAAATTGAAGCGGCTGTGTAGAAGGCTCCTCCATGTAGGGTATCTATCTCGCATTGCCTCCACTGCAGATGAACTCATGTCCGTCATGTTGCGATAACAGTTAACCTATAGCAATGAGCTACGCTCGTCAATAATATCCTCCGAAGATCGATGTTCCTGCCCATAATCGTCATTCCCGAGCGTCATTGCGATGCGGCCCTTCCGACTTCCTTCAATGTCCTATTTGGAACCCACACATGACTCTCTTGCACTTTTCATGCATATTCCGATTGCCGCCTGGAGATAGACTGCCGGTCTTTTCTAATGCATTTCTTACCGCGGTTGCTATTGAGTAATAGGAGATATGTCTTCTCTCTAGGTGCACTCGCTAGGTAAGCAGAACTACGTTATCACTCCTAGTATGAATTGCTCCCAGGTCTCAAGTGAAGCCGTCTTTCGACAGGGTTGCCCATACAAGGCAATGGAGAGTTGATTGGTCGGGAAAGTCGCCTTATACTAAGATTCAGGTATCTCTCCACGGCTGGTGGAGGTTGGGGAGATTTACACTTGGCGGCTGCCACCGGGAACCTGGACTTGGTAAAATCCCTACTGGAGCAAGGGTACGACGTCAATGAACGCATTATGGTGAGGATAGTCCCTTCAACGTGATCGGAGTATCATCCTCTTGGCGAACTCTGTATAGTTCATACTCAGTATAGCCGTTCCGATGTGCTACTCGCTGTACCCGGCTTGAGCCGTATCTTGGGGTGTCCCTGCAGGACCGAAGTACGCCACTCCATCTGGCCGCCGCCAATGGCTGGGTACTTGTCATAGAGCATCTCGTAGAGAACGGTGCCTCCCTGAACGCTGTCGATGCGGTAGTACTCCTCTAATCCGTATCGCCGACATTTCTTCACAGAGCGGTCTGACCCCGCTGCAAACGGCATTGAGGAATCGTCAGCAGAAGTGCGTGCAGTCGCTGAGTGGATGGAAAGCTAGATGTGCCAATGTAGGGTCTCACTTTATTATCACTTTGTTGACGGCTCACCAGTCCTTAATATTCCTCTGCAGGCTGATAAGATAACGCCACCGGCCACCTTCAGAGATATGAGTCCTCATGACGACTCGGTACAGTGATACCTCCACATCAATAATCTAAGAATAATTTTTAACAGTTTGGCCGGTCACCTGTTCATCGGGCCGCCTTGTGGCGACGTCCGGACCTTGTCCGTGACTTGCTGAATACCGTTGGATGTGACCCATGCCGTTTTAGCACGTACGATCTTTTACACTGTATCGTTTGGTTAGCAATACTCTTCGGGTGGTTTGAGCCATGCTCTAGGTCCGGCGAGACCGCTGTTCATGTAGCGGCTGAATCCAAGAACGAGGATGTCCTCCGAGAGGTACATGTCTCGACCGAGATCACTCACTCTGATATCCCGTATCAGATTATCAATTTCGTTGGCCCTTCGGCTGCCGATATAGAATACTCCGTGATTATCGAGAAATGCGGTGGTAATTGTTTAGATTGGCTTCGGTAGTCCATGTCGTCATGACATATTCTCGTGAGAGGTTTACGTACTCGTTATGACTGGCAATAAAATGCACGCACGCGCTTGATAAATCGTGTCGTCATAGCATCTGCATTTTTGTGCCGCTATTCCTTTCGCTTATAAGTCCCTAATTGGTGAATCAGTGGCTCGACTCTGAGATTTGATCTTCAGCCTTGGAAGACCTACTCATCCTACGAGACAAAGCGGGCCGTAGTGTGAAGGACATGCCCGGCGCTGCTGACATCCTAGCGGCCATTCTTCGAGGGAGAGCATACGCTCTTGACGTTAAGCGCTTTGTCCGAGCTAAGTATCCACAGCTGTCCCTTCTGAATCCTAACAAAGAACGCATTCCAGTTAACATAAATTGCCGTGATGAGGTGGTGAGAGGGATGACACTGGCGTAACTCGCTTCTGACTTTGACTCATAGTACCTCTCTCTGATCGTGTGACACAAGTGACGGAAACTAGCTTCATTCGGAAGCCGCTCTCTGTCGCTGTCTCATTTTATTCGAGAGCCTTTGTCTGTGTCGTAACTCCGCAAGATGTAAGCGGCATAACAGAACTTTGTACGGCATAGGTGGTGACCTTGTCGCTTACATGACCTCGTTAAGGTTGTGAAAGTCGACAATGGCGCGTTGTGGGTCACATCTATTGCACCGCAATAATTGCAGTGAGATCCAGTGCCTCTAAATTCTCTCTATTCCTCAGTATGGTTATACTGCTCTCCATCACGCTGCAATCCACGGTCGGTCCTCGTGCTGCTCCAATAGACGTAGCTGGCTCAAAATGGACAAGTTACTCCAGTGTGGTGCAGATGTTGATGCGCGTTGTCGGGTGATATTAATGGGGGTACCTCAGCTGCTTCAATGATATAACAGATTCATGGTGCAACTCCTTTGCATTATGTGGCGACCTCTTGCGATGCCTTACCGTTGATGGATATGCTCATTGCTCACGGTGCTAATGTCAATGCCCAGTCTGATGTAAGGACCATAGTCTTCTACCCGGCGTATACATTGCTATTGAAGTCTGCGCGCAGGCATGTGGGGAGACGCCGCTGCACTGGGCGGTAAAGAGCTCTTCGGACGCACACTTTGCGATGGTTAAGGCTCTTATGGCTGCGGGAGCGGACGCGACCATGCAGACGTTCAGACCAACGGGTCAGAGACGAATGATTCTACCCGATATACAGCTGAGGTACTGCATAGCATCACAACCGAAAAGGAGTACCTGGGTGATTCTCAGTGCTGGCAGTACTCCAATTCATTACGCGGTTAGACTACGGAAATTTAATGTATTCGCTCTGGTATGACACGGTTCCGTCCGGCTGTTGTAGCGGATATTTCTCTTCAGATCGTTGATCATGTTAGGCCCAGTGAAGCCGACTGCGACCCTGCAGTGCGAGACGCGAAGTCTCAAGGTGAGCCCTTTGGTCATCAGTTTGCACGTATCTCTTGTTTCCAGCGTTCGAGGAGTTGGTTGCGATCAAAGACTGCGAAGGCCACTCGGTTAACGATCTCCTACGATGAAAGTAATTTCCATTACGGTAACGATTTCGCCTTGAGGAGAATCAACACTACGAATCATAGTGCCATATTCACACCTCGCTAGAGTTAGGCTCTAGCTATAGTGAATAGAGCTCCCAGTCTCTGTAATGGAGAGGTTCTCATTCTCTCCAATTTCTGTCATTATCATGTATAAATCGTGTGACCATTTCTCTGGATTGTTATGATTTCTCATGATGCCGCCCGCAATTCCGCGGCATAACTCGATCCTCCTATGATCCGAAATGACAGTGTGGAGTTGTTTTGGTCACCACAGAGTTATCTGCACATGCCTGTGCACTGATCGACCCTCTGAGGTCATGAGCAGATTACACTCAGCAGCACACTTCATAATGTTCATTACCCATTTGAGGGCATCGCCCTCAGGGCAGTTCGAATTCAAGAAACTACCGCCTATAATACTCATGTCATGAGTATTCACTCTGTTCTTATCATCCTTTTTCTCTGTCAGAGATTTATGTTCCTCTCATATCTTCCATTTGGAAGCACATCCGCTTCTGTTACGTATACCCCAAGCAATACGCGTTCACTGGACGTTCTCTGCCATACCGATCCTAACAATGCTAGGTGAATGTTTTCAGGTGAAACACTAAACTTAATTGTCGCTTTTGTCCAGCATTGAGGAGATTAGATATCCTCAGGGGTCTCTCAATCAGGGGCAGAATCCGTATTTTCGGGAAAAGACAATTTTTCGGAAATTTTCAAACAGGATCTTGCCGTTTTCACATAAATAAAACGGTAAGAAGAATTGCGAGTTGGTACAGCGATCGTCCTCATCATAGTGCTATCTATTTCCGTCCACACGAAGGCTGTCTATGCTACCAGTTGCCAACCAAAGCAATCACTCGGTCCAGTACGCCAGGGGGTGGGCCAGACCATCAGGATGAGTGACTCATCATGAGTCGGTTCGGCGACCCGAATCATGGCATGCCACCCCCCGCGATTGCTGGCATCAATTTGCTGCGGGAGTACGGAGTCCCTTGGAGAGTACTGACTGAGCGCCGTTGATCGGATTTTCTCCCGCAGGATCCTAAACTTCACTTCGTCCAAACTCTGAAGGTGTTGGACCAGTACTGCTTTCTAAAGGAGATTACGTTTCTCTCGTTCTGGAGTTCTGAATGACTATACTCAACGCATATTGGAGTCCATATACAGCATTCGGTTATTCGCATGTTCCACTCAGTGGAATCAACTGGAGCTGACTCGAGGCCCGCTTAAGCTCTCCAAAGATGTCGAGATCATACGATTGTAGCACCCTCGGAACTCGATCTGACATAACGACGCTTATTTACCCTCCACCTAAATTGTACCCCCCAAGGTTAAAGTCTCCGACTTACTCAGCTTTTTCACCCGTGAACTTTCTGCAGCACCCCACCATCATGAACAACCCAGCAGTGGTGAGCAGAAGATTCAGCGTCATCACACCGAATATGGCTGGGAGCCACGGAGATGTTTCCATGCGACTGTTCTCTACTCTGCCAGGCCCCGAGATATGGGGTGAGCTTTCCGTTGGCCTGATCACATCGGGCGGACTTTCCGTTGACGTAGTCACACCGGATGGGCTTTCCGTAGGCCTAATCGACGAAGAACGAATGTCTGGAGTGATCACCACCCAATTTAGTCACGCTCACTTTTCGGTATTCCACTCTTCAGAAAGTGGGTCCTCGAGGTCAATGGAGAGGAAGTCCATGGTAGGCCTAGCAGTAGTCGTTTTCTGCTCAGGTTCCTCGAGCTCCACACCAGCAAAGAAGTCTGGAGTCAGAGGAACGATATCCCCTGTGCTATCTTCTTCAAATTGAAGGTAGATTGCTTCAACCAAGGAGGCTGTGAGCAATCCTAAAATGTTACCAGCTACATAAGCGGTAGTACTGATGCGCATATTGTACTGGGATAAAGTATCAACCTGTCGACAGAAGGCATCAATTCAAGCGATGCAAATGGACTCCGTCCGGAGCGGAAAGTCCTACTAGGACTTTATCCGATAGAAGTACTGCCAATACTTACCGGTATTACTTCTATCCATTGTGCACGGGTGTACATGCGTGCGCAGCTGATCACTCACTCCCCGAATAGACCGAAGCAGAGATAATTACAACTTATTTCATCTTTTACGATCATCCATGATAGTGGAATACCGGAGCGCTCGAGAATTTCGAGTCGAGATGCGCA
>NW_003201888.1:170250-181984 GCF_000006405.1 Perkinsus marinus ATCC 50983
TGAGGAACATATCTATTTTGGTCAACAACCACCGTGGTTGTTTATGATAATGTCCTGTCGACAGTACTATTGAGGAAACTCAAGAGCACAAGATAGTCTCTAACCATTTCAGCCGTTTCCTCATAATCGAAACTCCAGCTTTCGTAAAGCTTAGGATGCCTTCGAAAGAAGTCATTAGTATCTCTGCTAGAGTTGGCCTACGTTCCACGCACTGGACCGCTCTCTGTCACTCCTATTATACTCTACCCTCTGCTATTAAGGTATCGAGTTAAGCTGTGCTGTTACTCTCTCACAGAGTCTAACATCAAGAACCACTCGTAATTGCACAATAACGCAAGCTAGTTCCCGTTTGCCCATGGAGTTTCTAGCAGAGAGGAATACCTCGCGATACCCGTATCGTTGCGGTAGCTTCTTTTGTCACTCAAGCTGGTCCGATGGATCTTGTGACTCACAATTCGTGATAGTTATTCTCTATTAGATATAATAGTGATCGGCATGGTGGTATCCACATGGATGCGATAGTACGTTCCCATCGTTGTTATGTGGCTGATGGCACCACTGAGTAATCTAACTTCATTTTATGATTAATTGTGACATTAAAGCTCATTGAAAGGAGGAATTCCCGATGTTGGAAGCACTCTTCAATCCGATATTTATGTTCAATTGGAGTCAAGACGCTGAGAGAGTGTTGACTTTTTATCTAAGTTTGATTGTTCATCATGTTGTCAAATACGCTGCGTCCTACTGCAACCATCACGCATCTCCTACAGCCATCGTGCAGGTAGAATTAGGGTTGGAATATATGTTCGCTTTTCTCAGCTGAGCTCAACAGTTTCATCGCAGTTTGTTCGCTTAGCTCAACAGATTGTAGAAGTATACACACGCTTCAGAGTAAAAATGTACAGTACGAGAACCAGGGAGAATTTACCGAAATTTTTATATTGGCAGCTACGTATGTAGTTGACCATGTGCCTATTTTCCCACGCTGGGTAGGACGGTACCTACAGCGCAAGATTCGTCCACTGAGACTGGTATCTTACGTCATATATCTTCTTAGGATTCAGCAACTCCTGTTCGCTCCGTTACAGTCACGTGGGTTCGGTAGCTGCCGAAAAGGCTGTGGTCATCATCAGAGGCGTTCATATGAGTCCAGTCGAGAACCCTCCTCGTCGTTCGAATTCTGGTATCCTTCCCCCCTCAGCGATGATCTCACCACGCAAGATATCCAAGTAACCGACCTTTGCTTGCGTATGTGTTCTCCATCTTTCCGCATTCCTTGCTCTCCTATGTCCTGTATACATGACGTCATTGATAGGTGCATGTGAGCACGGTGTCAGATATTGAGGGATGGATCGATCTGGATGCGTGTGGCCTTCGACGACGACCGCGTGATGCTTCAAAGCGGTGTGCCGTAAAGAAGGTAGTATGAATTGCTGATGGAAAATAAGAAATAGACATTTTTTCCAGTCTCATCAGTGCTGTCGTAAGGATCACGGCAACCTCTGCCACCATCATAGTGGCGAGTGCCATCCTGGTGGATGCAGCCATCAAGCCACGGACACACATAGACTGGCGCACGCCTTTGAAAGACATGTAATAACACAATTGATTCTACTACTACTACTACCAGTACTTGATGTCGCATTCAGGATGGTGGCTCTATTGACCGATACAGCGAAGCAGAGAAGGAGGTCACCGGGGAGGCAGGGGATATGATACAAAGCCTGAGAGAAAACCTGAGCACCGGCGTTGATTCTGTAATACTGATAATAAGCTGTTATCGACATACCACACCTTCTGCAATCTCCGTCTAGTCTTCTTATGATGTCGCTTCAGTACGGCCGACCAGCATTGGTTCGAGCAGCTCTATGGCGTCGGCCCGATCTCGTTCGTGAGCTACTCCGCGAGGGAGCTGATCCTACACAGTCTAGCAGCGGGTAATAGCGTGTTGTCATCACGAATCGTCCTTTCTGTTATTTCGGTTATTTTGCAGAGTTGGCGATACGGCGATAAGAATCGCGGTGGAGGGTAACAACGAAGAAGTCCTTAACGAGGTCGGTTGTTGATCGCGACTCGGGTTTTGAAGGTTTTTGTATGTACGTCAGATAGTTGAAAACGTCGGTCCTTCTGGAAAAGATATCGCGTATAACACGATCGATCGAAAGCGTGAGGGTAGCAGTAGCGCCTTTACAGCCTAAGAATTCTAATGCTTGTTTTTGACCAGCTCTCAAGAATCTACTATCTGTTAGGGATAAGACAGGTCGCAAGGTTTCCGAGTATCCAGGAGCGCTGGCCATCCAGATGGCTATCAGTCGGGCTTACGAGTACTTGCTCAATATATGCAAGTTTGTGGTTGACGATGCCCCTCGACCCGATCTTATGAGGCCTGAGGATAATCGTGCTATACCTGTACATGTGGACTCTGTCGATTGGGTAGGAGCGTCCAGGGCGGGGGGTTATCTAATCTGTCCCTTCAGAGTGGGGAAACAGCGCTGTTCTCTGCTGTCAGAGGAGGCCATTTGTACAAGGCTGAATTCCTCCTTGATAACGGGGCTGCAGTCGACAAGGAAGTTTGGGTAGGTTCGGGATCCGTCGGGGTGTACGACCGATCTCGTCGTGTTGCAGGGGAGGACGGCACTCCACGAAGCAGTTCGAGTGGGCGCAGTAGACCTCATGAGACTATTGCTGAAGCATGGCGCCAATCCCAATTTGATAGCGAAAGTAAGCAGTACTTGAGTGCTATGGCAATATCCCTGCAAACAGGATAGTGGCTTATCTTGTCTTCATACGGCTATAGTTTGTGGTGGAGATTTGGAGGTCATTCGCTCACTCCTCGACAACGGTGCTGATCCTGCGATCAAGTCATTGAGTATCTGTCACTTATCATGCCAAGGTGAAGGACGCGAAATATCGTAAGGCTTGCAATCCGTGATATTTGTACATCTAGGGCGTTCAGGTCTGGTTCGACGGCAATGCACTTCGCCATGCAACTGGAACGCCGGGATATCGCGGCTCAGGTTAGTTGACGGCATTTACATAGACGACCCTTGAATAGATACTGGACTCCATCGGACCTCTCCCTTCCGACGTAGACGCCGCTATTCGGGATGAGAAATCGAGACGTAAGTGATGATGGGGTCCGCCATCGCTAGCCGTCCTCAGGTTGTGAGCATCTTATGCACATCCGTAATGATGCTGGGCTTCTGGCCGCATCTACAGCGTAGGGTGCATCGCGATGTATGGTGAACAGCAGGGAGCCCCCGGGAAGAGCTCCACTGTGGAGGGTATCGGGTCATTCGAATCACCGTTTGATAACAGTGTGGATGTTTCCTATAATATAACTACTACATGTTGAGCTGTTCAATGTTGATGTTCATTCTCATCAATAGCTTACCAATGATATACTCACGCATGGGCGTGCGTGCTGATCTGTGAGACTTTGGTTCATCTCGAATCGGATCGACAATAGCGGTGAGAGAACCCTTATTCCAATTGTTAATATATTAGGAGGACAAAGTTATGCCAGTGTTCCTCTGCACGCATACACACCTTTTTCTGGCTTTCCGGGGGATTTTGTCTTCGACACCTGCGCTTATGTCGGCGAATTTCATACATTATATTTGATGCACATTCACGCTTGTCGTTGTAAGTATATGGATGACATTGTCAATGCCCAAACTCTGTTCACGGATGCGCGGTGTCGTGTCCCTCACCCCTCGTCCGCTCATTTCTATGACCCCTGGTGTCAGTAGTCTTATTGGCTCTGAGCGCCCTGCTGTTCATTATCAGCCTATGAGGTAGCCTTTTGGAAATATATCCCTGCTGCGGTGATGGCGATGTCAGGTTCGTCAGTTCGGCCGCACACTCTGAGTGTGGTATAAGACGTGGTTTGATAGGCTGGACTGATCTCGAGCTGGCCGCATCGGCCGGCAACCTCTCTGAGATTAAGACGTTGATAGCTCGTGGAGCTGATCCTCGAGCAGCGAACGAGGTGAATACAGTGCTGATTAGATGACGAGTCAAGGCGCCCCTTGTTAGAATGGTCAAACCGCCCTCCATTTTGCTGCAGTGAACGGGCATCCGGGCGCAGTAGAGCTTCTGGTAGAAGAGGGCGTTGATCTTAACGCCGAGGACACCGTAAGTTTGGGCTCTCGTTTTATAGCAGTGAGAAGATATATACAGCATCGAGTCATTGATGAAGTGCAGACGTTTCCGATCTCCATCGTATTCCTCATTGATTTTAGTGTGGCCGTATACCCTTGGTCCTGGCTGTACAACAAAAGCAGAAGGACGCTGTGGAGGCCCTTATACGGTATAAGCCGTCAATCAGTACTGAGCAAGTGAGTGCTCACTCACCTGTCGTGATATCCAACATCATCTGATCTCAGCTCTTAAAAGCTGTGCAGTTGGCGCACAACAACGGCGACGAGGAAATTTTATCTATTCTTCGCTCGCCCGATGTGCATGTCAATGCAGATCCCGATGATCAAGAGTACCACTGTATGGGGGTTCACATAGAGTGAGAATAAGACGCTAGTAATCGGAAACAGCGTATGCTTTTCAGAGGCAACACTCGGGCGCCTTGGGAACAAGCAGACGCTCATGCACCAATTGAATCAGCATGTGATGAATCGACGGTAGCCTCAGGAGACCGGAGAAATTTTACTATACAGCAGAATGGGGGTGGCCAGGTGCGTGCATGATGGTGTGTGGTTCGTAAAGCGTGGGCACTCAGGAAGCGCTTTATCGAGCTACTCCGAAATCTGATAATTTTGATATTGCCTCACTTGAGGAGGAAAGACGAGGTGAAGCTCTCACACGTATTCGCACCAACCGGACTCGACATTTGTAGGTTTATTCTCCACGTTAAACAGTGGTCAAGATCTGAGTTCAGCTGAAAAGGCGGGCCTCCATAATTCCCTTACAGCGGTCGGGAGGAGAATGCACGACATCGAATCCTTGATCGAGTCGTCAATTTTTGGGCAGCTGGACAGGATGGAAGATATTCTCCATGACAGTGTGGGGACCTCAACTTTGAAAGTAGACTCGACAGATGAAGTAAGCAACTGCACTAGTTGTTCATCACGATTGTCTGTGTAGTTGGGCTGGTCAGCTCTACACTGGGCCGCATACAAGGGCCACAGTAACATCGTGGATTTGCTGCTGGAACATGGAGCTAACACAACTAAGCTCACAACGAGGGTGGGATTTCCTCTCTTAAGGAAGTTGATATTATAGAGTCGTTTTTAGGAGGGCGCCAGTCCTCTAATATGTGCGGTCGCTCGGCAGGACTGTGATTCTACTGCTCGACTTGACATTATCCGTGCACTACTGAAACATGGAGCGCAACCGAACGGACAGGACGGGGTGAGTGGCCATCACGATCTGTTGATCTCTCGAAGCACAGTTCTCCCCATCTGAATAAGACAGTTGTTCGTGTGCTAGACTGATTGGTTTTTCAGGATGGTGAGACTCCCCTTCATTTTGCCGTGAGCTTCCTTGAATACGACGTTGCACAAGTGTTGTTGGAGAATGGCGCTGATCCAACCATCAGGACTCATTACTCGATCACTGTTGGCGATAACAATTTTGCGTGAGTTTTCATGTGCATGCTGTGGCTGACGAATATCATAGTCTCTCAGAGCTGGGAGCACGCCTCTGCACTATGCTCATCAGCTCGGCGCTGAGAATCTCATCAGGCTGGTAGGTAGCGAACTGATTCTTCGGTACAACCAACGTTCGCTTGTAACAGATTGCTTCGTATGCTGGAAGTTCCGATAACAGTGATTGGCAGTTCTCTTATAGAACAAGTGAGCTCTAGTGATGATTAGTTTTCCTTATAAGATAGTTATGTTCAGACCTATGTGATGTTAATATGATGCGAGATAGTAACGGTCATACGCCTGTGCAATTACACCCACGATGGCCTTGCTATATGATTTAATGATTTTGTGTATAGAGGGTGTATAGCTCCAGCTTCCTGCGTGCTGCTCGATCTGGGTGCTCATCTCTTCATTTCGTACGAGCCGATATCCTAGTGGGATAAAACCGGCAATTTTTGCTGTAACAATACACTTTTACGAAGAGATAGATGCCACACCAGTATGAGTGTTATTGCGTTCCTGAGTAGTGAGCTACATCTGATCATACGGGCCAAACCTCTACAGTGGAGTTTCACGCGCTTTGCGAAAATGTACAACTCATGGCGCATGATGCAACGCGAAGTTGATGATTTTTGAACACGTTAAACGTTCAAGTGTTGAAATTCTGCATCCGTAATGCATCAATATAACTCGCGACGAGCCACCCACCACAACTACACTCGAATGCAAAACAAAGCATGAGAATTGAAAAGTCAAGCTTATATGGTGATGATGATGTAGATGATAGGGTAAGACGAAGTCAACGTTAACTATAGAAGTGCAAACCATGTCACATGATGTGAGCAGTAGACGATGTGCTCAATGGCTATAGAAGCCTTCATGTATATTCATAGGTGATATACGCTTACGGCGATGCTCATATGATATGTTTGTTGCGGTCGACTATAAGAGTGACTCTTGAAGAGTCCACTCATATGTCGCTCTCCGACTGAGGACTTGCTGTGCCAACACAACACTAAGACAAGTAGTCCATTGAAGTGAACACTGTGAAAAGCGAGATAATGTTGTCAGCCGAGACTTTGCATCACGGGCTCCACATCTTGAGATGCAACGGGGGTCCTTCTCCCCGACATACCTACAATACCACACTCCGCGCGAGACGCTCAAAATTTACCACCAGCGTTGTTGATTGTGTGATGGTCGGCTAAGTAGCGCAGGATCTCCACCAGTAATGACTTGTCCAAAGAAGCGAGCTTCTCCTGCCGGCCTAATCTCAACGCAGTACCAACAGGATTCATTAAACTACTTACCAACTGCGGTAAAATGCTCAGCGATGAAGTCCAGTGCCATTCGACGTACAGGTCCGACATTCAGGGCTGCCGAGGCCTCGAATACATCTGTTGCTTGAATGAGGCGTTCTGTGGAAAGGAGCCGCCTCACCCAGTACGTCCCTCTCATTGAATGACTGCCTCAAAGCTATTTCACAGAAATACCGCAATCGGGAGTTGCTCAGCTGGTAGAAGTCCGAGGCATCTACCAGGTACCTTATAGAGTCGCCGCACAGTGAACCACTGGAGTGATAACGTCGAGGCTACAT
This sequence comes from Perkinsus marinus ATCC 50983, assembly GCF_000006405.1. NCBI lineage: Eukaryota > Perkinsozoa > Perkinsida > Perkinsidae > Perkinsus > Perkinsus marinus. The sequence goes on from NW_003201888.1 coordinate 177,451, forward strand.
CGCCGTTTGGGGGACCATGTTGGTCGTACCGGTGTAAACGTACTCTAAGAAAGTATTGAAACCCGTTGCTGTCATAGAGGTGGCCTCATCGGGCAAGACCTGTGAGTAACCTTCTCAGCATGGTCCTTGTGACAGGCCCTACCAAGCGGTTCTCCTGGGACTCAGTCATGCCAGATTGCATCAGCATAGCGAAGTACTGGCACCGAGCTGCTAGCACAAACCGATGGCACCTAAACTCCTCTCCCTGGACGACCACCTGAATTATCTGCTGAGATAGGTGTATAGAATTTCAAAACTCACATCGAAGTCTCCATCATTATCATCACCATGCAGTAGTTTCTGCATGTCGTATTGCATAGTTGAAGCTTCTACCTATAGTAGCCTCAGCATGGGCACTAAAAGGTGGGCCCTACCACTATAGGAGACAACGGGCATCTACGCTGATACGCGAATGCCGCCGAACCGTCTCCGCCCGGACTGGGGGCTACACGAATGCCATCCATCGACGCAGTCGAGAACTGAGGAAGCCAGCGCTAGTGTTTCGAGACCGATTGCTGTTACATACCCCTCGTGAAGGGGAGTTCAACCGGGCGCCCGTAGTGGCGGTGCCCAGCGAGGGGCCTTGGGACGTCACAGTCATGCAACGCATGAGTTCACACAGTAGTCGGGGGTCCAATGTCTCACAGCTCTCTAGGGCAGCTGAAATCACGATGAAGGATGGGGACAGAATGGCGCTGCTTACCACACTCAGCGTAATTATTAAGGAAGAAATACTTGCAAGTTTCGATGAGACTCCTCACACTAGCAGAACAGGGCATCTACACACAAAGAACTTCCTGAGCGGTGATAACGCTAGGCAGCGTACCGAGTCGTAGCAGTCACGCAGAATCAAGAGCACCGATTCTGAGCTCAGCTTGATGCGGATTTGCCTGTGACAGAGACTTGCCAAACGATCGAGCTCATACCTGCGAGAGACGAGATCGTGTTGTGACCGAACGGGAGGCTGCCCACCTGGCAGCTTCTCGAAAGAGATCATATAGTTCCATGCATGCCATCGTGGTGAGATCAAGGGCTTGGTCTGTGTGAATGTAGTACAGAAGACGCAGAGTTGTGTAGCGGTTTGGGCCTTAGAGCATCGATAGAGGAACGACTATAGCGTCATGGTTCACCTGTGGAGTCCTCTCCCGAGCTCATTGGGAGTTTCCACAGCATCCCGCACCGTCCGGTCGTCGATTCAGAGACCTGCTGGGTTCAGCAATCATACAGATGATGGGCACTTGGAGGCACCTTAGCAATCGCCCGCGCTAGTTGGGGACACCGGGCCCTCAGGATGCTTCTGCTGGCTACTAGCTGCCACTTCGAAGAGTCCAATGAGGGTACGACCAACACCTGTTACCAATGTGGGAGAATATGCACATGGTCAGCTACAGGCGTTGGCGATAATGTGGAAGTTCTGAGGAGATTCTCGTTGGTTTATGCGCACTTTCACCCGAATTCGTATGTAAACGTTTTTAATCAGTGAGGAAACTTCTGAGCTGAGGAAGGCGAACATACATTCCAACACTGCCTATTGCGGCTTCTGGGAAGCGACTAGCTGCCCGGTCACTTACGTTACAAAGCGAGTCCTGACCATCCACAGCTGCCTGACACTTCAAGAACCGGTCCCCGAGGTCCGAGCTCAAAGTGCACACAGGTGGGGCAGAAGACAGGACGAACCGAGAGGCATCGTTGTGTCTGATAAGGAAGAGCCATCGGGGCCACTCAGGACGTTTGCTACCTTGTATGGCCGGAGGAGCCTCCAAAGATGACCATGGCCTCGAGTTCCTCACCAACGCTGTTCCCAGGGCTGGACCAACTGTCCGGACCACGATCGGACAACGCCGATAGGACAGGCTGGCGGGCAGTGGTCACGGCGGCATGGAAATCCCGACCGGGCGGGGCTTCCAGAGCATGCACAGGTAACTGAAAAACAACAGTGATACTCCTGGGCCCTGGCCCTGCCCTGGCCCACTTGTGACCACTCCTGCGTGTCAATATCGAAGATGAGCAGGTCGTTGGTCCTTCGCCCATCGTTGCCACCATAGACCAACACTTTCGAGTCATGCAGTACAGCCGCATGAGCGTATCTGGAAGGAACCGTAGCATGCAGTGCCATAGCGGGGACACCCACCGACCTGCCCTGTTGGAAGTGGCCCACCCCTGAGCAGACCAGACGTTTCCAGGTGTTGGTGCATAGATCGAACTCGAATACATCACCATAACGCGCCGTGCCCGAGCCCCCAAAGACATACATACAGTCATTCCGTACCAAAGCTTGGTGACGGTACCTGTCACGAGGATGTACCACCGACAGAAAACTGTGGTGGTCTGGACCTACCTCCCAGTTGGCTGCTCGCCTGTCATCGCCACGCCAAACCACCGTTTGGATATGAGGTCAAATCTATGCATGTCGGTCGGGTAGTTGGTGCCATGGGTTCCTCCCCATATGTACAGCTGCTCCTTATGCTGGACCATGCACTGGCCATACCGTGCTGTCGGCGCATCGTGCATCTCTGGGCTCAATTGAAGCGTCGTCGGCGGTGGGGAGTCTCCCTGATAGAATGAGTACAACCAACGACGTGCCCACCGGGCTCACCGTAGTAGTAGCAGTATGAGGACCACCAATACCTGCTACTACTTGTGGAGGCTCTGATTCAGCAGCTCCCCTGACAGGGACACCAACACGGCCTCCATCGGTGGCAGAGGTGGGCCGCAGGGAGGAAGCGACCGTCGATATACCAACTTCGCAGAGTAATGACCATGTGCTCGTATCATAGGCGAACTCGTACAGGTCACACTTGTTGGTGTACCCAAAGTGGGAGCCGCTACCACCAAAGACAAACATGGACCCCGCCAGTTCATCTGAGGCGGCAGTGTGGGAGGCCCGTCCGCTGGGCTTGTCGCCATGACCCTCGACCTTGGACCAGGCCAGGCTGTGCAGGTCCAGCTGGTAGAGGTCGTCGAAGCACTGCTGGCCATCGAAGCCACCAAAAATATAGAGGAACCTGGCCAGCTAACTTCAAGTGGGACCATCAGACTTTGCCTACCTCGATCGGTAGATGCACGCCGTGTGACCACTGCGGACCCTTGGGGTCTCTCCAACACAGTTGGTCAATGGCTCCCAATACGGGTACTGTCGACTGTTGCTAACAACTGATGCATCCTGGCCACTGTCAGGGGGCGAGTCGGCCGCCGACTGAGCTACTTGGGGACCACACCGAGATGAATACAGCGCGGGAATGACAAAAACGGAGACTAAAATTAGACAGGCCACCTTCACATTGACTATAACACAACACCACTCAACACCTTAGAGTAACAACGAGCAACACCATATCATGTAGCTTCAACAGCACCAATTTGAGTGCCCTCCTCGGCCAGAGCCTGCTCTCGCTTGGCCCTTCTGGCCTCTCTTCTTTTCCTCACCAACTCCTGTTGTTCCTCCTTCACCCTCACTCCCTCAGATGGGGCCGTTTCTGTTACCGCCGACGGGCCTCGACTGCCACCCTGTGTAAAGAGCACAGTAGTAGTAGTAGTAGTAGTAGTAGTAGTAGTAGTAGTAGTAGTAGTAGTAGTAGTAGTAGTAACGGAGTAGCGTATAGACCCACAGATAGCAATGACGCCTTCCTCATCCTGTGCAGGGCCGTTGATGCCAGGAAGCTTGGACGGCTCGGTGCTACACCGTGGCATGAGATCATGTTGTAGTTATTGAATTCACTCACCATGGCCTGAGGTTCTACCACTAGTACGTCGTTTTAGGCGGAGGGAGCTATTCAGACGACTTGACCGTCGCCTAAAACAATGATCTATATACACATAACGAGTGCTGGTGTCTACGAGGCCGCCGAGGACTCCAATGGAAAGAGTGGATAAGCTTGATTCAAGGGGCCGATGTCCACCTTGGGTATGTATGGGAAAAGCTCACCTACGACGAGGAAACTAATCTGGGTATGGAGAGCGTGCATACCCTGTAGGAAAGCTTGATAGTAGAGGCCCGTTTCCTTCATCTGATAGTGGAGTGGTACCCAGGCTCGGATGTGGTCCACTGGTGGTATCAACGTTTTGTTCGTTTGTAGGTCGAATGGGACCTCCGCCAGCATCCCTAAGGACCAGCAAATATTCAGTAATCTTCCATCGAACCCTACCCCTCAGCTCTGCTATCGAGAGCCCTCCAGCACTGTCCGTGTGCCTCATGACAGCTCTCTGGAAATGCCATACATCGACAGGGCCTCGTCCATGGTCATTCCAGATGTAAGAAGTGACCAACTGGACCTGACGACCACACCACCACCAAGTAGCACGCAAACGCACTTTGAAGAAGATACCAATTGCTTCTCGCAAGTGTCCTTGTCCACCGCCCCTTGGGGTCCTTGTTGCTCCTCATCGTCATCCTTAGTCTCATTAGCTGCCACTGCTGACTACAAACAACAACCCATGTTCGACCATCTGGGCCAGCCGAGGGTACACCAACCTGCATGAGCATGTTCAACTCATT
>NW_003201888.1:182084-185092 GCF_000006405.1 Perkinsus marinus ATCC 50983
GCCAGAGCTGGCCAAGACAGGAGACTTTGGAGTCTACTACTCGACGAAGCTGGTGACCGTGCACGCTGAATGAGAGGACGTCCTGACTGCATTATGCTGCTAGAGGAACGCAATGCTAATAAGGACGCTGAAGAACTACCGGTTCTCAAGCTGACCATCGAGCGCTCTCATGGGCGTCGCTCTCTGGCCACACCTCTGCCCAGACCGCCACATGTTATGGAGGAGACTTCTAGACGGGTCGAACAGAGAATCGGCTGGCGTTTGAGAAATCACTGCGAGCCGGTCACTAAGGGCGGCCTCGAGGGTATGCAGGCTAAGCCAGTGGTCCACTATGGGTTCATATGCGACGGATGCGAGATGGACCCTCTGGTTGGTGATAGGTAAGCAGGAGTGCTCAAGTGAGAACTGCATAGGACTGTTTTTAGGTACAAGTGCAACTACTGTGAAGACTTTGACTTTTGTTCGAAGTGTTTCGACAAGAGACTTACATTGGGCCACAACCCTTTCCATGGCTTTACGTGCTACAAGTACCCAAGAAGGCCTGTGGGCTGCTGTGCCTCGACACAGTTCACCGCGGCCAACAGTGGCTCCGATAAGGATACTATGACGCCCACTTATCCACTTGAGGAAAAGTCTGTTGGGGATGCCCCTGTTACGCCTCCGACCAAGTCTGTTGGGACCCTACCAGAGCGCCAGGCTACTCGAGATGAGAGCGTCCAGTGGGCTGATATGCAGCATTGTGCCTTCGCTGGCCCTTGGGGTTCTATGGACATCTTTGTAGATGGTCCCACTATGGCTGCTAAAGTGGCTCGGGCTTGTACTGCCGCCACTGAGGCGTTGACCCAGCAGCCAAGCGCCCCTGTAGTGAAGGAGGACAACTCCACTGTGGATGCTGGAGTCAACTGGGGCATTGAATGCGATCTCTGTGGAGAGCTACCTATTGTTGGTCCGAGGTGGGCATACCCCTGAACTGCATATGAGATGGTTAATTCACCAGGTACAAGTGTACGATCTGTCCGGACTATGACCTCTGTGAGAAGTGCTACGGATTCACAAGCCCGTCCAAGTCTCATGAGCATCTTAAGGACTCTTTCCGCAAGCTGAGCCCTCAGGAGACCATCGATATACGCAAGAACCCGGAGATCTGGGCGGCAAGGTGTCAGCCGCCCAAGGGGGCTCCGACAGTTGCAGTTCCCACTGAGGCCATGGCTGAAGAACCGGAGGCTTGCAGTGAACCAACGTTCGGGCCAATTGTATTGATCCCTTCGGAGCCTGAAGTAGCTGGGTAAGTCAACTTTCCAGAATGTCGGGTCACCAGAATATTCGTTGGGCTGTAGGGCCGTGGATAGTACTCATGACAACCGCTCTGCTATGGAGTCGGAGATAGACGAGGAAATAGAAATGGAGGAGCCTCCAGTAGAGAGCACTGATGATGACAGTAGTAGTGGTAGAAAGCGGCTAAGGAGCATGGTCCGGTGACAGGCAACTCTTCGGCGTCGGAGTCGTCCTCGGAGAGCTGGATGGACCTTGGAGAAATGGACAACATTGAGGACGATATCTTGTTCGTTGGCACTCCACGTTCTGAGCAGTTCCAAGTAGGCCGCCTGAGTTTTGTGGATCAGCTCTCATGGCAACTCCAGGTTACTGAATCTGTGGAGGGGCACATGCTGGATGATGATGCTGCGGCTGAGGTAAGATGATCTCGATTCGGATTGTGTATATCTTATGGTCGTACACAGGACAGTAGTGTGATGGGATTTCCCGACCAATATTCAATTAGGTCCATAAGACTGAGGATAGCTCTATAGCCAGAGATAGGCTTGTCGAGGCGTTGGTAGAGCATGAAGTGGTCGAAGACAGAGCGAGAGCTGGTTTGTTGATCAACCAGGTAGACGAGATATGCTCAGCGCCGGTTCGAGGCGTGGTCCTCTTATAGATAACCTCGAGTGAGGAGCTCCGAGGAATGCTGAGGTCACTCCTGAGCGAGACCCAGTGATGGTGTCGTCTTAAGACGGTGAAAAAATCTAGTCTGAAGTAGCTAGCAGCAGCCAGAGCTTCCATGCAGTGGTTGCTGTTGTTATTATGGTGAACATTTCTGCATTTCTGAGTGGAGGTGGAGGCGGCAAGTTGAGAGTATTGATATCATCGTTCACTTTCCCATTTCATCTTATAGAAGTTGTCAATCCCTTTTGTTGCATTTTGATAGTATGTGTAACGGTGATATGCTAGAGAGAGCGTCAATATGACTGATGGCTCTCTCGAGCCTACGGTCCATGATTGAACCTACATATCTATTTTGGCCCCTGTTGGCTTGCGTTCTGTCAATGCTCGGCGTATCGAGAGTAGTAACAGTGAGCTGCTGGGTATCTCCCTTTCTCTGTCCTGTCGTCGTAAGGGTGGGGCTCGTCAGAGCTAAGCGGGTCGAGACTGTGAAGGGCTTCGAGGGGGCGTCGGTTCTCATCAGAACAGACACGAGTCGTCGAGGCTTGGTCGCATTTGATAAATTGGAGGACTCCAAATTTCTCAAATGCGACATCTAATGGAGGTAGCTCTACTGAGCGCGAGGAGCAGTTGGGAGCTGATGGGTCTGCCATGGAGCTCATAGAGGACGCAGTACGAGACCGACTCGCAGAGAATAACCCCTACCCTTGCGATTCAACCGGTCGCTCACGTGGACAGCTCCCTACCAGTGCCCCTACGAGGTCCGTAATACGGTTGAATCGGCAGAGCTAATCCCGGAGATATATCCATGCATTGAAACCCCCCCCATTGGCTACAACAGGAAGGCAGGCGTATGTGAATTATGTGTTACTAAGTCGATGTTCCTCAACCTGGTTGGTTCACTGTCATCATCTGAGCAAGTGTGTCTCGTGTTGTCAATTCCATTGGAGCCAGGCTCGTCTAGACTAGATTTATGATATGGCCGACTTGTTCCTAAAGAAGTTGCTGCAAGCACAGGACTTTGCTGCCCAGGTGAATATAACACTTACTTCTTGGACCCGCCGTCC
>NW_003201888.1:185192-186205 GCF_000006405.1 Perkinsus marinus ATCC 50983
CCGGAATAAACTCACAAGCTTACCTGAACACGAAGAGGGGAAACCCTTTCTCGTTCGGTCTCATCTTCTATTGCCAGGGGACTCCTAAGATACACACACAGTGTACAGTCACCGTTTGTGGGCAGGAGGGGCACCTTGCGAGAGATGTAGTGCATCGCTGAGTAGCCCCTATCGAGTATCTCATAGGGGTCGTGCTGATTGTCGATCATGGGCCTCACAGAGAAGCTTCGGCCAGTATCTGTGAGCAGACTGTGAGTCTGATCAAATGAGGCATGATGTACGCTCAAAGTTGAAGTTGTCACATGTTACGCGGGCTCGTTCTGCATCTTGCTCTGAATCGAACGTGACCACGGCACATCCAGGCGGAAAGGATACTAGCTGAACCTGACTACAGCAATTGACCATTACTAAGCTGCCAGAACGGGCTCACATCTCGCATTGGGCCGAATACCTTGAACATGGTGACCACATTCTCCAGGGAAAAGCTAATGGGCAAGCCCGAGATGAATAGGGTCCGTGATGGACCTTCAGGAGCTTTCCCGTAGTGACGAAAGAGAGGCATATTACTGTCCTCGTTTCCCGACTGCGGTTCGCTGCCGATCCCCGTGAAGTGAGTGTCATCGCAACCTGAACAAAATCATCTTCACAGATATATATGCAAATGTCCGGTGTACCATCATCGAACGGGATTCGTCGAGACCGGTAGCCAGCGTTGTCCGACACCATTCGATCAACCTACCACGGTAAGTCGATCTATTACCAGTACTGCCTGCAAACCTCAGCACTGTCCCCTGTATGACTGGGGCAACCAGAATCCGACCGAGAGACGGCCACCGCCTCAGCAGCCCCGGTCATCGGTGACATGTTAGCCTGAGGACGAGGTGTCCGAGAATAAGAGACTTCTCGCTGAGATCGAGAGTGGTTGCACTGACCTTGCCAGTGCCTCTTGTTGAGGTATGATCAGATCCTACTGAGGCTGCATACTGCTTAGCAGTAGCGGCCGTGGCAGCCGC
>NW_003201888.1:186305-191066 GCF_000006405.1 Perkinsus marinus ATCC 50983
ACGGACACCCTTCTGATCTGGAGTCAGATGCGCTACCGTTGCGCCACAGGGCCAGGTCGATGTCGTTCAGCATCATCCAAAGGAAACATACAGGTGAGCATTTTGTATTTTCCTACAACTCGCAGTCTATCATATGACCTCGGCCCGAATCGAACGGACAACTTTCTGATCTGGAGTCAGATGCGCTACCGTTGCGCCACAGGGCCAATCTGACGTTGTTCAGCATCATCCAAAGGAAACATACAGGTGAGTATTTTGTATTTTCCTACAACTCGTAGTCTATCATATGACCCCGGCCCGATTCGAACGGACAACCTTCTGATCTGGAGACAGATGCGCTACCGTTGCGCCACAGGGCCAAGCCGTCGATGATGAGCATCCTCGAAGGAAACATGCAGGTGAGTATTTTGTATATTTCCCTACAACTCGTAGTCTATCATATGACCCCGGCCCGATTCGAACGGACAGCCTTCTGATCTGGAGTCAGATGCGCTACCGTTGCGCCACAGGGCCAAGCCGACGATGTACAGCATCCTCCAAAGAAAACATGCAGGTGAGTATTTTGTATTTTCCTACAACTCGTAGTCTACCATTTGACCCCGGCCCGATTCGAACGGACAACCTTCTGATCTGGAGTCAGATGCGCTACCGTTGCGCCACAGGACCAAGCCGACGTTGTTCAGCATCATCCAAAGGAAACATACAGGCGAGTATTTTGTATTTTCCTACAACTCACAGTCTATCATATGACCCCGGCCTGATTCGAACGGACAACCTTCTGATCTGGAGTCAGATGCGCTACCGTTGCGCCACAGGGCCAATCTGACGTTGTTCAGCATCATCCAAAGGAGACATACAGGTGAGTATTTTCCTACAACTCGTAGTCTACTATATGATCCCGGCCCGATTCAAACGGACACCCTTCCGATCTGGAGTCAGATGCGCTACCGTTGCGCCACAGGGCCAATCTGACGTTGTTCAGCATCACCCAAAGGAGACATACAGGTGAGTATTTTGTATTTTCCTACAACTCGTAGTCTACTATATGATCCCGGCCCGATTCAAACGGACACCCTTCTGATCTGGAGTCAGATGCGCTACCGTTGCGCCACAGGGCCAGGTCGATGTCGTTCAGCATCATCCAAAGGAAACATACAGGTGAGCATTATGTATTTTCCTACAACTCGTAGTCTACCATATGACCCCGGCCCGATTCGAACGGACAACCTTTTGATCTGGAGTCAGATGCGCTACCGTTGCGCCACAGGGCCAAGCCGACGTTGTTCAGCATCATCCAAAGGAAACATACAGGCGAGTATTTTGTATTTTCCTACAACTCGCAGTCTATCATATGACCCCGGCCCGATTCGAACGGACAACCTTCTGATCTGGAGTCAGATGCGCTACCGTTGCGCCACAGGCCCAATCTGAGGTTGTTAAGCATCATCCAAAGGAGACATGCAGGTGAGTATTTTGTATTTTCCTACAACTCGTAGTCTACTATATGATCCCGGCCCGATTCAAACGGACACCCTTCTGATCTGGAGTCAGATGCGCTACCGTTGCGCCACAGGGCCAATCTGACGTTGTTCAGCATCACCCAAAGGAGACATACAGGTGAGTATTTTGTATTTTCCTACAACTCGTAGTCTTCTATATGATCCCGGCCCGATTCAAACGGACACCCTTCTGATCTGGAGTCAGATGCGCTACCGTTGCGCCACAGGGCCAGGTCGATGTCGTTCAGCATCATCCAAAGGAAACATACAGGTGAGCATTTTGTATTTTCCTACATATGATCCCGGCCCGATTCGAATGGACACCCTTCTGATCTGGAATCAGATGCGCTACCGTTGCGCCACAGGGCCAGGTCGATGTCGTTCAGCATCATCCAAAGGAAACATACAGGTGAGTATTTTGTATTTTCCTTCAACTCGTAGTCTACCATATGACCCCGGCCCGATTCGAACGGACAACCTTCTGATCTGGAGTCAGATGCGCTAACGTTGCGGCACAGGGCCAAGCCGATGTTGTTCAGCATCCTCGAAAGGAAGCATGCAGGTGAGTATTTTGTATATTTCCCTACAACTCGTAGTCTATCATATGACCCCGGCCCGATTCGAACGGACAACCTTCAGATCTGGAGTCAGATGCGCTACCGTTGCGCCACAGAGCCAAGCCGACGATATACAGCATCCTCCAAAGAAAACATGCAGGTGAGCATTTTGTATTTTCCTACAACTCGCAGTCTATCATATGACCCCGGCCCGATTCGAACGGACTACCTTGTGATCTGGAGTCAGATGCGCTAACGTTGCGGCACAGGGCCAAGCCGATGTTGTTCAGCATCCTCGAAAGGAAGCATGCAGGTGAGTATTTTGTATTTTCCTACAACTCGTAGTCTACCATATGACCCCGGCCCGATTCGAACGGACAACCTTCTGATCTGGAGTCAGATGCGCTACCGTTGCGCCACAGAACCAATTCGACGATGATGAGCATCCTCGAAGGAAACATGCAGGTGAGTATTTTGTATATTTCCCTACAACTCGTAGTCTATCATATGACCTCGGCCCGATTCGAACGGACAACCTTCTGATCTGGAGTCAGATGCGCTAACGTTGCGGCACAGGGCCAAGCCGATGTTGTTCAGCATCCTCGAAAGGAAGCATGCAGGTGAGTATTTTGTATTTTCCTACAACTCGTAGTCTACTATATGATCCCGGCCCGATTCAAACGGACACCCTTCTGATCTGGAGTCAGATGCGCTACCGTTGCGCCACAGGGCCAATCTGACGTTGTTCAGCATCATCCAAAGGAAACATACAGATGAGTATTTTGTATTTTCCTACAACTCGTAGTCTATCATATGACCCCGGCCCGATTCGAACGGACAACCTTCTGATCTGGAGTCAGATGCGCCACCGTTGCGCCACAGGACCAATCTGACGTTGTTTAGCATCACCCAAAGGAGACATACAGATGAGTATTTTGTATATTTCCCTACAACTCGTAGTCTATCATATGACCCCGGCCCAATTCGAACGGACAACCTTCTGATCTGGAGTCAGATGCGCTACCGTTGCGCCACAGAGCCAAGCCGACGATGTACAGCATCCTCCAAAGAAAACATGCAGGTGAGTATTTTGTATTTTCCTACAACTCGTAGTCTACAATATGACCCCGGCCCGATTCGAACGGACAACCTTCTGATCTGAAGTCAGATGCGCTACCGTTGCGCCACAGGGCTAAGCCGGCGATGATGAGCATCCTCGAAGGAAACATGCAGGTGAGTATTTTGTATATTTCCCTACAACTCGTAGTCTATCATATGACTCCGGCCCGATTCGAACTGACAACCTTCTGATCTGGAGTCAGATGCGCTACCGTTACGCCACATGGCCAATCTGACGATGTACAGCATCCTCCAAAGAAAACATGCAGGTGAGTATTTTGTATTTTCCTACAACTCGTAGTCTACCATATGACCCCGGCCCGATTCGAACGGACAACCTTCTGATCTGGAGTCAGATGCGCTACCGTTGCGCCACAGAGCCAAGCCGACGTTGTTGAGCATCATCCAAAGGAGACATACAGGTGAGTATTTTGTATATTTCCCTACAACTCGTAGTCTATCATATGACCCCGGCCCGATTCGAACGGACAACCTTCTGATCTGGAGTCAGATGCGCTACCGTTGCGCCACAGGGCCAAGCCGACGTTGTTCAGCATCATCCAAAGGAAACATACAGGCGAGTACTTTGTATTTTCCTACAACTCGCAGTCTATCATATGACCCCGGCCCGATTCGAACGGACAACCTTCTGATCTGGAGTCAGATGCGCTACCGTTGCGCCACAGAACCAATCTGACGTTTTTCAGCATCACCCAAAGGAGACATACAGGTGAGTATTTTGTATTTTCCTACAACTCGTAGTCTACTGTTCAGCATCATCCAAAGGAGACATACAGGTGAGTATTTTGTATTTTCCTACAACTCGTAGTCTACTATATGATCCCGGCCCGATTCAAACGGACACCCTTCTGATCTGGAGTCAGATGCGCTACCGTTGCGCCACAGGGCCAGGTCGATGTCGTTCAGCATCATCCAAAGGAAACATACAGGTGAGCATTTTGTATTTTCCTACATATGATCCCGGCCCGATTCGAACGGGCACCCTTCTGATCTGGAGTCAGATGCGCTGCCGTTGCGCCACAGGGCCAGGTCGATGTCGTTCAGCATCATCCAAAGGAAACATACAGGTGAGCATTTTGTATTTTCCTACAACTCGCAGTCTATCATATGATCCCGGCCCGATTCGAACGGACAACCTTCTGATCTGTAGTCAGATGTGCTACCGTTGCGCCACAGGGCCAATCTGACGTTGTTCAGCATCATCCAAAGGAAACATACAGATGAGTATTTTGTATTTTCCTACAACTCGTAGTCTATCATATGACCCCGGCCCGATTCGAACGGACAACCTTCTGATCTGGAGTTAGATGCGCTACCGTTGCGCCACAGGACCAATCTGACGTTGTTCAGCATCACCCAAAGGAGACATACAGATGAGTATTTTGTATATTTCCCTACAACTCGTAGTCTATCATATGACCTCGACCCGATTCGAACGGACAACCTTCTAGTCTGGAGTCAGATGCGCTACCGTTGCGCCACAGAGCCAAGCCGACGATGTACAGCATCCTCCAAAGAAAACATGCAGATGAGTATTTTGTATTTTCCTACAACTCGTAGTCTAT
>NW_003208270.1:0-1485 GCF_000006405.1 Perkinsus marinus ATCC 50983
TGTACAGTGGTCTCAGTATGGTATGGGTCTCTATTCATCGGTCCAAGCTCTGAGATAGCTGTAGAAAGTGCACAGTGGTCTCAGTATGGTGTGGGTCTCTATTCATCGGTACAAGCTCTGAGATAGCTGTAGAAAGTGTACAGTGGTCTCAGCATGGTGTTGGTCTCTACTCATCGGACCAAGCTCTGAGCCAAGTGCTTGCGATGAGAGGGCCTAACGGTGGAGCATATTTGCCGTCGACTGCGTCGGCGGGGCCGTCCATCTCTGAGGCTCGGCGGTTTGGGCTATTGTCTGAAGAACCCCACCCTTGAGTGGTTATGAGGCCTAGGCTAATCTCAAATATTGTAAGTACCTGTCTGCGTACTCGTATTCTAGCAGGTTGCTCCGAGAAGTGCAAGCCGTGGCTTACCACTACATAGTTGCGGAGAGACAAACCATGAAGCGAGCGAAGTGATTCTGTTCAAGGGCTGGCCGGCGAGATATCTCTGGTCCCTCACCGCAGCACAGCTCGCTGCTATAAGGCGTAGTGCCAACGGTTTCTTGGGCGAGATTTGCGCAGCTGCATACACGATGAGTGCTTGGTTCATGTTACGTATGAATGAGCTGGTATAGGTGGAGATCAACGATATCAACACAGATGAGGCCAGTGGTTGGTGTTACTGTGCATATCCCCCAGAGCAAGACCGATCAGCAAGGCAACGCAGTCTACAGGAGTCACGATCGCTCATGTGGTGGGGACTATCGGCACGACCTTATGTCCGATGCATACTACATTCCTGATCCTTCGATGAAGGCAGGAGGTTGCCAATCTCAGGTTGGATATGAAGGAGGCGACAACTCACCTTGGCTGTTCACGTGAGATTCTCACGGTGAGAAGCTATCAAGCAGGGATCACTTTCTGAAGTCCTACGATCTGGTCTGCAAGGCGTTGGTGTTACAGACACTTACAAGTATTTCTGGCAGATGGCGATTCGCAGCAATCGACCGGTACACTCAAGAAACTATGATTCAAACCTATGGGTACCTATGCGAGTCGTGCCATAGCCGCTGCAAGCAGGGGCCCGCAGTATGCGGGGATGACTGAATCGCTACACGACGGGCTGCAGCGGCAACACTACGGTGACTATTTGGTTCTGAGTGGTGACGGATTTCCATATGACTACGTTATACCCAACATGGGCGAGTCAGTGAGTTCCGAACTACTATGAGTATATGTGGCACTGGTGACGCCGGCGACGACGACCATTACGGAAGCGCATCATCGGCTATGTGCTGGAGCCTCCAGTCTGGAAGTCCGAACAGCTGGCAGCAACCGATCCTTGCGAGATCTGGTCACTCAGTTAGAGGCAGCGCTAACGATTATTGGTATGGCTAGTCCCTCTCTTATGCCGATCCTCTGTGGGGTTTGGGTAGTTTCTGGTTGTCTGCATCTTGACGTGCGATCCTCAACTGTGTGAGGATGGCCGTCCGATGGCCACAGATGAA
>NW_003203238.1:0-1060 GCF_000006405.1 Perkinsus marinus ATCC 50983
TCTGCCGGATCTGATGTCAGGAGAGTACCTCCGAAATCATTCACTCTATCGATTCTCTTGAGAAGTTAGAAGATGAACTATTCTAGGGGACGCATCAAGAAATGACGAAACTCTTCTCCGTGTTTGAAATCAAGAGTCGTTCTGGGAGCTGTGGCTTGGGGATCTATAGGAGTGTGAGCTTGCCTTTTCTGGAGCACTATGCGTCAACTGCCAGCAATAAGCCTGCTACTCGCTACGCTCTTGAACGACTCAATGGCAAAGAATCCGGTAGCCCCTCTGAGTGATTCAGTCTTGACCTTAGTGCGGGATGAGCTTAACCGTCGACGCAGCGGAATTTGTAGTACAATAACTCAAACAATGAGATGAGAGATAAGTAACTTCTAACAGATGTTCGCTACTTGTACTTAGATCATCTCACGCAAGCTCCGATGATTTGGACAACATCACATACAGCTGGGAGCGCTTCCTTGAATGAAATGAGTTTCGACCCGCAGTTAATACGACGAGGTACCTTCTTTTCTGGAGACGGATGCGGCAGTTCTTAATGACTCATGAGCATTCCTTATCACCTATGCTCTGACTCCGACTCAGATTCATTCCCGTTTAAGGAGAGAACTCACCGGCTGTGCTTTTTCAGGTCTGGAAGCTTCCAAGGTAAGGCTCAACGGATACGTGAAATACCGATCCCATAGTCTTCTACTCGTCACCCACAAGCTATAATCAATATTATCGCGACACGGAGGAAGGCGTGAAGTCCCCATGATATGATTTTCAAGTCTGTATCTTGCGTTTGGCAACCATGTCTTCGAGTCCGTGAAGACTGCCGTAGCTGAAACTGTCCCCTCCACAATATGGAGTCCGTATAGTCTATGCTGTGTGCTCTGGGAATAACCCGTTATCACTCCTCTCGATTTAAGTATTTTCTTTGTCGGAGGACGGCCTCAATTTCTGGTGGTAGCGGGTAGGGCTCGCAGCGTACTCTAGTCGACTCTCCACTAGACAGTCTATCATATATTCATCGAAGACTCGGACTCGAAGCTACAATGGGGGTCGCTATGCC
>NW_003207051.1:0-3672 GCF_000006405.1 Perkinsus marinus ATCC 50983
CCTTCGTCAGGTTTGCCTGAGAGATCGTCCGCATGATATTTTCAAGCGTTATGGTAGACTGCATCTTACTGGTAAAGTCCGTCGAGGTTGCATCAATTTGGCCTCATATAATTACCTTGGTTTTGGCGGTAGAGACGAGTACTGTACGCCTAAGGTCATTGAGACCATCAAGGAATACGGCTTCGCCTCTGGTGTGGCTAGCCGGGCCGAAGCTGGTGGGAGCAACAGTCTCCATGTCAAGCTGGAGGCGATGGTTGCCGACTATCTCGGCAAGGAGGACGCAGTGGTCATGGGAATGGGCTTTGCTACCAACAGTAAGTTGAATATGGAGTACTGCTTTTTTAAGGTCTCATTTTGTAGTGTGGGAAAGTATACATATATTAGTGACAATATGAAAATTCTGAGGATTTTTCAATTGATTTCTGGACATTTTCACCATAGTTCGTATGTGAACCTCCATGATTAGTGTGAAAATTCCTACGCTCAGCTGAGGAGAGTGAACATATTTCCTAACACTAATTTCATAGGTATGTTGTTGGCCGCTGTAGCACTCTCGTCTCCACAGTATGGTGATAAGAAGGTGAGTTTTGCTGTTGTTGGTTGGTTGATCGTATGGGTTTTGGCAGACATTATTCGTGTCGGACTCTTTGAATCATAAGTCTATCGTGGAAGGCGTGAAGCAGAGTACTGCTAAGGTCATTGGCTTCAAGCATAATGATATGCGTGATTTGGAGAACGTTCTCGATAGGGAAACTCGTAAGTGGTGGAGATCCCGGGTTCGATCCCTGGCTAGGGTATTTTTGTAGGATCTGGCAAATGGGCTAAGATTATCATCCTCACAGAGGGCGTGTACTCTATGGAAGGAGAGTTCTGCAGACTCAGAGAGATTGTGAGTTGGGTTTTCTCATTTTGTGGCGCGCGACATTCCCGGGTACTTACTGTTTCTCTGCTGTAGGTTACGCTGAAGTACCGTTATCACTGTTATCTGTGGCTAGATGAGGCTCACTCTATCGGAGCTGTTGGCCCTACTGGTCGTGGTGTGACGGAGCTCCTCGGCGTTGGTGAGCTATGATGATCATAGGAAGTACCTTTGGTGACTGCTAGTCAGATACCAAGCATGTTGATATGATGATGGGAACCTTCACGAAGTCCTTTGGTTCGAACGGTGGTTATGTCGCGGGTGATAAAACTCTAATAGATGTAAGTCTGGCTCGACACCAGCCCGACCGCAGTACGGGTCTGTTTTGTAGTACCTGCGTGCTACTTCCACCGGCTATCTTCATGCCTCGGCTATGACACCAATGGTTACATCACAGATCATCGCAGCTTTCGAGGTCATGAGGACCCCTAGGGGCGAGGAGAAGGTAGGGCCATGCTGCTGAGGAGTTGAGTCCCACTGTGGTGTCGCTTTGGCAGATTCATGCTATTCGTGAGAACTCTAACTACCTCCGTAGTGAATTACGGAAGTTGAAGCTCACTGTCATTGGCGACATCGACTCTCCGGTTATCTGTGTCCTCTTGTGCGTGCCAGAGACTGTCCCCACTTTCTTCCGAGCAGCACTGAAGCGTAACCTAGCCTGCGTTGTGGTAAGTCATCTCTAGTCTGAGAGCTTGAAATCATGAACTCTGATTCTTAGGTTGGATATCCAGCTGTCCCTGTGCTCCTCTCGCGAGCTCGTTTCTGTGTGAGCGCCAGCCACACGCGTGAGCAGATTGACTACACTATATCGATGATGAAGGAGGTGGCCAAGGAGACTGGTGAGACTATCTCCTTTGAGTGTGTGTTGTGGAAAGTGTGGTAAAATTTGCACATGGTCAACCACGTGTGTTGGCGAGAATATGGAAATTCTGAGGAAATTTCGCAAATTTCTTGTTAATTTCTGTTTATTCTCTCAATTCGTATGTAAACTCCTATAGTTTGTGAGGAAGCTGTAAAGCTGAGCTGAGGAAAGCGAAGAACATATTTTTTTGTACTGATTTTATATGGCAGGTATTTGCTATAATAACTCGGTACCGGAAGAAGAGGCCATTTCGTATCGTCATTGGTTGTCCCATGCTCCTTTGGAGACTGTAGAGTTGCCGCATTTGTCTGATTATTGGAAACCCGACGAGTTGGTCCCCAATTGCAAGTTTGAAGTCCCGCATAACGGGCTTATATTCTCATCCGAGGACACGAGTAGGTGTCGGAGTATATAACACCCGAGTTTTATCTGTTTTTCGTGAAGTGGCGTAAAACTCTGTGAAAAAGCGCGATATTCGGCGAATGTTATTCGCGCTATGCAGTAGTCGCGAAATATAGTTCCTACTAGTGTTTTTCATATCTTTATGGTGAAATTTCAATGTGTGTTACATTGCCAGAATGATCGACTTAGGTACGGTCTCGAGTACTCCAGTTGAAGGATCCGACCGGGATGTGCCCCTCCAAGAGTTTGCCGTATTCGATCCTCTATCACTCCTGCATGATCCTGCTAAGGCTGTCAGTGAGCCTGCTTTGGAAGTGATCGAGGAGCGAGGAGTGGGGGCATGCGGGCCTCGAGGCTTCTACGGTGAGCTACAATGACGTATTTATACCGGAGGGGAAAGCTGCTGTTCTTCAGGCACTACTTTGGAGCACCTCGAACTGGAGAAAACTATCAAGGATTTCCTAGGAACCGAGGCGGCGATTCTATATAGTCATCATGCTCTCACCGCATCCAGTGCGGTAGGTCAATGAGAGTACTTTAAGGCCTCTTGTGAGGTTCTCTTGTATGGCAGGCTCAAGCGTTCATCAAGAAGAACGACTTTGTCATAATTCACAAATACGCTACTTATGGTATCCGCACTGGGGTTAAATTGTCGAGATGCCAGAATGTCACTTGGTGGTCTGGTGACGTCGATGAGCTCTTCGACCTTGTCGAGAGTAAAATGCGTGAAGTGAAGTTATCGAGTCACGTCTCCCGTGTGTGGGTCGTCATGGATGCCCAATTCGGTATCGATCTCAGAAAGGTATGGTTTGTACAGCAGTTCGAAGGTTGAAGTTGTTCCCGTTCAGGTCATTGATATCAAAGACAACTTTGGTGCTTATCTTCTTCTTGATGATACTTATGGGATCGGCACCGTCGGTGCTACTGGTCGTGGCTACTGTGAATATTATGGAGTAAGCACGGACCGATCTAGTTGCTGGTCTCGTATTGGTTCTCAATGCTAGGTCCGTTGTTCTGCTGTGGACATCTTGGTCGGCTCATTAGAGCAGACCTTTGCATCTCAAGGAGGGTTCTGTGTTGGGAAGCAAACTATGATCGACCACCAAACACTATACGGCAGTGGTTACTGCTTCAGTGCTAGTTCTCCTCCTGGCTCGTGTAAGGTGGCCACGGAAGCCATGAAGCGAGTTGAGGGCAGCGAGCGGTTGGCTCGTGTCCAGGCCAATACGCGTAGACTGCGGAGAGACTTGGAGGACATCGGTGCTGATATCATTACAGATGCTCAGTCTTTCGCTCAAGTAGTGAGAGTGGCTGACGCACAGAGGGTTGCTCTTGCTATGCAAGAGCGAGGCTTTGTAGTGCAGCCGTTATTGACCTCCCCTCTTGAAAATGATGGTTTGGCCTCTGAGAAAAACACTCTTGTGAGGATCTGCGTTGGTGCTCACCATAGTCCTCACGCTATCGATCAATGCGTTGATAGTCTTAGGGA
>NW_003207051.1:3772-7846 GCF_000006405.1 Perkinsus marinus ATCC 50983
CATGTCGGACTGACACGAGATCTGATGTGTGACATCGTGACTTACATCCCTAAGCCTGTACTCACTCTGGATTGCTGCACAGAAGAGATCGTTCTCAACATCGGGGGAATGCCAAACTTCATCTTCACCAATGATGGTGTCGTCTTTGGTATATTCCAGTGCGGATCGTCTGTGGTCCTCCAACCGATATTTCCCTCAGGGAGAGGGATCACGCTAATGCCAGAATTATCATTTTTCCCCAACGTGACACCGAACACCAAAACACTGTTCTACTATGCTGCTCATACAAGGCATCTCTACATTCTCAGACCTGCCCACTTCCCATCACCGGTGTATTTCCTGTTTGCCTATAATGTCGAGGCGAACGAAGTGAGAGCCTTTGGTAAAATTCCCGAGGTTTCTTCCGTTGAAACTTTCCCAACTCATATGGTGGTCATAGAGGATGAAATCTTTGTGGTTGTGAGCCGGTCAGGCCGATCCGAGATCTGGCATACGGTGTTAGGAGCGTCCCAGAAGGTTATCTTGATTTGGTCTGCGAAAACAAGTGGCAATCGTGACGAAGTCCTCAGCCTGGTCCCTGGTTTTGCATCACCTCAGACTACTACCTTGAGCGTTGTCATTCTCGACGCATCCGTTACATATACATTCGCATTGGAGAGGGTCAGATCTACATCCCCGACTGTGTTCAAATCGACAAAAAGGAGACCCCTGGCCAATGGAGCCACGTGCTCGGTGGCTCGAACTTTTTTCGCCAAACTAAAAGGAGTGGTCAGTATTTCCTCATTAGTATTCAGCCGGAGTTCGTGTCCGATGACTTTTGCTTGCCGAATCCGTCATATGCCACTTGTCCGGCGGCATGCGATCGTGCTGGGAATATCTACTTTGTTGTTGAACGGTCCTCTAGAAGTGGCTATCAGAAAGCGCCGCTATCCATCGGCTTTATTGACGAACCTCCGGTATGCAACTCATGGTTGAGGGGGAACGGTCGGTATCTACAGAATGGTGGAGATGGGAGTGCCACTGGAAGCCGACCGGGGTCATCCACTCGATGGCAAAAGACTGTGCGTATATCTGACAAGCGGCCGGTATATACTTTAGGGCAGAAGCTCGCAACTACCACTGGCAACGGACCGGGACCAACTCCGTGGTGTAGACCTGTGACTACCACTGGCAACGGACCGGGACCAACTACATGGCGTAGACCTGTGACTACCACTGGCAACGGACCGGGACCAACTACATGGCGTAGACCTGCAACTACCACTGGCAACGGACCGGGACCAACTACATGGCGTAGACCTGCAACTACCACTGGCAACGGACCGGGACCAACTACATGGCGTAGACCTGCAACTACCACTGGCAACGGACCGGGACCAACTACATGGCGTAGACCTGCAACTACCACTGGCAACGGACCGGGACCAACTCCGTGGTGTAGACCTGTGACTACCACTGGCAACGGACCGGGACCAACTACATGGCGTAGACCTGCAACTACCACTGGCAACGGACCGGGACCAACTCCGTGGCGTAGACCTGTGACGACCACTGGCAACGGACCGGGACCAACTCCGTGGCGTAGGCCTGCAACTACCACTGGCAACGGACCGGGACCAACCACATGGCGTAGACCTGCAACTACCACTGGCAACGGACCGGGACCAACTCCGTGGTGTAGGCCTGGGACTACCACTGGCAACGGACCGGGACCAACTACATGGCGAAGAACTGGAGGTACCTTTGAGAAGCGACCGGTATATCCACCATGGCTTGGGCCTGGTAAAACTCCTCAGCAACCTCCTGTCGTCGACCCTCAAGGTCGCCCCCAGGCATCATATTCCGAATCCGAACGTCGAGTGGTATGCCACTACTACCTAGTACGAGCATCTCCTTATCTACACTTATGAGGGGATCGTTCTTCCTCCAAGGACAGATGCTGCAATCATCATCGTTTTTTTAGCATTTCTAGCTGGGTGTTAGCTGTCGTTAGGTTTGTGTAGTCTCATGATTTCTGCTCATGTCTCTGTCGAGTTGATGACGCTCTAACTCGACTGAACTTTCCGAGGCTGAAAACTTCCCTCGATCGGCCTTTCAGTCCGCCCCTAGTCGATGCCTGTTTGTGATCTCTATTCTCGACGAGATAGGATCCTCTAAATGCCTGCAGTTCTTGTTGATCCTATAATGCTTCAACGGTTCCTATGGGGCATGCGAGCGCGTATGGGCGCAACTGCATTTACAGGTCAGTGAATTCACCCCATACTCCATTGAAGTGGCCTCATTGAGGGACGTTGACCTCGTCTCGTCTTAGGTGCGGCAGCACTAGGCCTGAGCGTGCTGTTTCTACCAGTTGGAGTTTTGAAGGAACGAGACAGTGGGCCCTCCAACTCTGTGAAAGAATCCGTCTGCTACGCCCTGCCGATGCTCCCCGCTTTCTACTTCCACCTCAACTACAGCCTCCATCCTGTTTGGGTAGGCTTGGCTCTACTGAGAGGCTCTGCTTATTATTCTCCTCAGTCTCTACCAATACTCTACCTTGCTGGATGGGTCGGCATGATGAGTGGTCAAGCGCTGGTCGTGAGCGATTCAACAATGAGAAACGCTGAGAAGAGTTCATAAAATGTTCCAATAGTCGTTTCTTATTTCGATAGTGTATTTGTTACTGTTCATTGGGCTCTCTTGGAACGAGTAGGAGCTGTGCTGAAACAACACATGAATATCTGATCTCAAGTCTGTGGAGGAGCGCTTGACAGCGACCTAATGCTGGTGTTTTGCCCCATAGAGCATCACTACCACTTACCACGTACGGCTCCTCAGTATACTATTGATGACCATGATCCGGCCCGACAGTCGGCATGATCAGAGCCCTTCTAGGGAATCAGCCGTCGTCGTCGATCATGGTGATGATGTCGTGAGTTACCCAAGACGCAGTTCCCAAGTGTATACTCCTAACTACTCAGCCCTGCACTCACTGTGGCCTCACATGTTGGTGTGATGGTGATGAAATACTCCTATGCGATGGACCGGGATGTTCCAACGCATACCATCTGAGGTCCTCTAGCCTTCCCCGTGGGGAGCACAGGCTTGGTGTATCAGATGCACTCGGCCGATACTCCAGTCGGTGCCGACTACTACGTGGTACTGCCCATCGTGCACTTCGGAGCAGTCGAGTAGTACTCCGGTGACCGAGGAAGAACCGAGTCAGTGAACTAACATGGCGTCTTATCATACTATGATGATCAGGTGATGACATGGATGTAGCTTGTGAAGAATGTCACATTCGATGGTGGGACGAGGGGAACGAAATAATCCTCTGCGCGCGGTGGGTCTTCCCGTTATTGATAATCTTGGGAGAGCATGGCACGCAGGTACGAATCCCACGGCTGTCGTGTGGGGTGTCATCTTAAATGCCATCGGCCGAAGCTCATTGAAATACCAAAGGGTGACTGGTAAGGCCTCATGTCTTGTCTGTCACCACCGAATGAGTCTCCCATCGTAGGTTCTGCGCCGAGCATGCTCCTGGTGGAGGAGCTCGGCCAAATACGGAGCGAACAGTCACCGTCCATCTGCCCCCAGGGGCGAAAGGGACGTGTTTGAAACCCAGTCGGGCTTGGTTAAAAGGCCATTGTGGAGATGCAGGGCAACCCATCTGGTGAAATCAACAGAAACCTGTGGAGCAATATCTGCTACAGGGATGCTGGTTTCATGAACGAGTGCACCATATGTGGTCAGTGGTTCTCGCGAGGTGGCTACCTCGAGCATGCGAAGTGTGACACTCCCATTAAGCCAACTGATGGTATGATGAGCTGCTAAGTTCTCGAGACGAGGTTGTGTCTTAGGCAACCGCTTGGCGAACGGTGAGATGACGAATTCACTCGTTGAGTGGGAACCAGGATACCCCGGGTATCCTGGTAAGTCACAGTAGTTGCCAATGAGTGTTAGAGAAGCCTCACTCATAGGAATTGCGAAGCATGCTTTCCTTCGTATCAACACCAGCCTGTGTCGCCCGCTGCGTAGCATGTCCCCATGTGAGGCCAGGTCGATGCTGCGGCAGCATGGTAAGAATAGGCAGTT
>NW_003207051.1:7946-9112 GCF_000006405.1 Perkinsus marinus ATCC 50983
CCGGGATATTTTCATGCGCAAGGCAGCTCTACTATTCCGCACGAATAAATTTGTCGACTTGAACTCCATAACGGGCCGAGTTGAAAACTATCAGGCTAATATCACAGCACGAAAAATGTTATATACTTCTAGTGGATAAACTGCATGGTGCAGCGTGCATCGCTGTATGGAGCGTGAGAAGACAACGTAGTGAGAGGCAAGCATCAAGATCAGATATCAACTGCTAGCTGCTCAGCAACTTTGATGTTCTCAACTGCAGCCTTGAATTCGAGAAAGGACAGTTTGCCATCCATATTCCTGTAGGACTGATGTATGGCAAAAAGACAGGATACAGCAGTACTTATCGGTGTCTCTTATTGTGCGGTCTACCAACTGCTGGAGCTGCTCTTCCGTGAGATTCTCACCGACCATCACCTTCATCACCTGCCGACGGACGATCGTAATCTAGATAGCTGGTGGATAGACTCACTTGAAAAAGATCGCCATTACTGATGTATCCATCCTTATCCACATCGTACACCTGAAAGCACAAAGATGGTACTCTAGTATTTCTCCCATCCAGTGGGCCTCTAAACGAGAGAACTTTGGCTCGGCTCCCCTAGGAGTCCCACGGAAGGAGAGCCAAGTATTTCATATAGCGGAAACCGTCGAGGTACGCTGCACTCCACGATGAATACTGAGCGATGATGACGGGAAAGAAGCAAAAAATTTTTGAACCTTCCAAGTAGCGGAATCACCTCAAATGCGAACTTGAGCTTTTCTTCCTCATCGGAGCCGACCGCCACTCTAGCCAGGCCGACTAAGAACTCTATGAATGATACTGTACCTGAACTCGAATCGTGTTACCCGATCAATTGAAAGGATGGTAGTCCGCAAGCTATTACCATTGCCATCCACGTCGAAGATACTAACAACTCGCTGTACTAAAGGGTTCTCTGAAATCTCCTTAACGCCTGCCGTACGGAACGTTGACAAACGTCTTCAACTGGCCTTACCAAGTAGCTCTGATGGATCTAATTGGCCATTGCCATCCTTGTCCAAGGCTTGGAACCTGATATATGGGGAATAACGTGAAAAACTCAGACCACCTATAGTACCTGCTGTACAAACGCCGAATGTCCTGTTCAGTGAAACTAGCGATGGAGTGCATCTCGCTCTTACTGATG
>NW_003211492.1:0-997 GCF_000006405.1 Perkinsus marinus ATCC 50983
ACTTGATCAAGCATAGCAGATCTCACCAACGGCTTACAAGCACTAGTAAGAAATAGCCATTCAGCACGACGTGATAACTGCAAAAGCTTACTAGTATTCTGAATCTCCTTGACAAACCAACTGATACGCCTCTTATCTTGAAAACCATTATAAGCTTCACCATTAGGTAGCGGCAACTCAGAAACAGTATTCACAATCCTCGTCGTAATAACCTCTGGCTCACTTGAAGTTGATGCGCCAGATCTACGAGACAGTGTCTCGTAGAGTGATATCATCCATATAATGAAGGATAGTGATATCCTCCATGTGATGGAAGATCGTAGTGATATCCTCCATATAATCACGCTAAGCCAATATATCACCAAAGGTCGCTTTCTTATCGGTGAGCATCTCCTCACGTGATAACTGCAAAAGCTTACTAGTATTCTGAATCTCCTTGACAAACCAACTGATACGCCTCTTATCTTGAAAACCATTATAAGCTTCACCATTAGGTAGCGGCAACTCAGAAACAGTATTCACAATCCTCGTCGTAATAACCTCTGGCTCACTTGAAGTTGATGCGCCAGATCTACGAGACAGTGTCTCGTAGAGTGATATCCTCCATATAATGGAGGATAGTGATATCCTCCATGTGATGGAGGATCGTAGTGATATCCTCCATATAATCACGCTAAGCCAATATATCACCAAAGGTCGCTTTCTTATCGGTGAGCATCTCCTCAAACTTCTTGGTAAACTCAGATCTTGAAGTTGATGCGCCAGATCTACGAGACAGTGTCTCGTAGAGTGATATCCTCCATATAATGGAGGATAGTGATATGCTCCATGTGATGGAGGATCGTAGTGATATCCTCCATATAATCACGCTAAGCCAATATATCACCGAAGGTCGCTTTCTTATCGGTGAGCATCTCCTCACGTGATAACTGCAAAAGCTTACTAGTATTCTGAATCTCCTTGACAAACCAACTGATACGCCTCTTATCTTGAAAAC
>NW_003201694.1:0-1073 GCF_000006405.1 Perkinsus marinus ATCC 50983
TACTTAGATTGAGCGACTCGAAGCCAGCCGTCGCGAATTCGAGGCAAATGAATTGTCCTCGTTGAAGCAAAACACATCTCTTGTTGAGAACTTCTCATACCAGCCGTTTACTGTGAGGCTATTGCCACCCACAACTACTGACATCGGAAGGATCAAACAGAGAATTGACGAGTTAGAGGCACGACGAGCAAAACGCGAGGCCGAAATGTTTCAAGAAATACGTAGATCTTTTGAAGCGACAAAGCCTAAAAAATGTAAGATCTATACTTTTCGTGTGTTCCAATTCGTGCATGGTTTCTATAGCATTTTCATACGACAGCAAGCCTATTTCAATAAGAATCGGCAGTGTTGGTCCCTTTCCTCGTGTTGTCGACCTTGTAGCCGAGATGGAGCGCCGCCGAGACGAGAAAGAGTCGTCCATACGTCAAAAGTTTCTTGGTCGAGGTGCGTATCCCTCAAAACCAACCGCTCGTGGGGGAAACAATATCTTTATCACTCTTACCCTTTAGATACGACTGCGTTGACCGAACTGGGGGAGAAGCGGAAATCGTATCAAAAATTTCGTCTAAACCTTTATCCGCCTCAGGTAATGAGCTAAATGGAGCTCATGTGACAATCTTATTAAGATTTTTCGATGTTTTGCCGGATCTGAATGTCAGGAGAGTATCTCCGAAATCATTCACTCTATCGATTCTCTTGAGAAGTTAGAAGATGAACTATTCTAGGGGACGCATCAAGAAATGACGAAACTCTTCTACGTATTTGAAGTCAAGAGTCGTTTTGGGAGCTGTGGTTTGGGGATCTATAGGAGTGTGAGCTTGCCTTTTCTGGAGCAGTCACCACCTATGCGTCAACTGCTAGCAATAAGCCTGCTACCCGCTACGCTCTTGAACGACTCAATGGCAAAGAATCCGGTAGCCCCTCTGAGTGATTCAGTCTTGACCTTAGTGCGGGATGAGCTTAACCGTCGACGCAGCGGAATTTGTAGTACAATAACTCAAACAATGAGATGAGAGATAAGTAACTTCTAACAGATGTTCGCTACTTGTACTTAGATCATCTCACGCAAACTC
>NW_003207789.1:0-1030 GCF_000006405.1 Perkinsus marinus ATCC 50983
CCACTGCATCTTCTCGTTGGCTTGGGGTTGGCGACTCTGTGGTCCACCGGAAGGAAACTCTACAAGGGGGCGGCCTTGTGTCTGATTATCGTATGGGGTCTTGAAGGGATCGTTCGGTATTCACCGACCGAACTCGTTCACTCGAGGGTGATTAGTGACTACTATTCCGAATTCCTCAGGGTAAACCCGCTCGTTGTGACAGATTGCAGAGCTGTTATTCAGAAACTCCCTCGCAACTCCATTTTAGTGACCACAGGCGACATGCCGGCATATGCAATGAAGTACCTTCTGGGTTGCACTATAGAGCGTATTGATATCCGCACAGTCTCCGAAGCTGAGCTATCTTCGGGAGACTGGTGGATAAGTAGTCAGCGGAAGCACATCATGCCTGGCCTCAGTGAGTATCCGGCATGGTCAGCTAGGCCAAGGGATCTCGACTTAGGCAACACGCACATCCCCAATGCAACTGAGCATTTGAAAATACTGATGAAGTCAGCATTGCAGGAGGACCGCCCACTGTAGTTTCAGCTCATCTGGATCTTAAAGTTGTGGGCTCCCAGATTCTTCGTGCATCTGCCATCCTTCATGACAGCTGGTAATGTCCCTGATTATTTCGGACCCGATAAGCTAATAAAAAGCCTCGCCTTCTACCCCACAGGACCAGCCATCAGAGTATACTAGGATTAGCTGCGCTTCAGCTTGGGAGGCGCTAGTTAACAAGCGATGAGGTTGATAGGTTTACACTACTGAGAATGCGCCTCGGACTTGGAGAGAACTTCGAACTCATCAGAAGGAGTTGTCGAGCAGTGGTTCGGCCTTCGATGGATACAAACTGTTGGAGGGTGAGGGGACACGGGAGTGTACCATGAACGAACATATTCATAGCCCCAGGAACATTCGAAGCGGCTCTGTTTGCCCGACACTGCACACAGTTCGAATATGCAATGGCTGCCCTTCTCCGGTTCGTCGCGAAAGTGGAAGAATATGCAGCACTTGCCACGACGCAGAGAGATGGGTTGCTCAATGTGAC
>NW_003216326.1:0-1353 GCF_000006405.1 Perkinsus marinus ATCC 50983
ATCTCCTTTCGACATTTTCTTCGGTCGGAGTCTCCGTCTGCCATTGGAAGTGGCTCTGGAGAACACTGGAGTAGCTGCTGAGGCTCATGCTACTCCTGAATCTGAGGAAGCCAGGAAGGAGACCCGTGATGAGATCGATCGTCTGGTATGCGCCGCCTTGCGTATTCGCGATGATGAGGTCAGTACTGCTCGCGGCCACCTGCGCAGAGGCCCTCCAGCTGTTGGTTCTACGGTACTTATTTACGAACCCGGGGTCGCTGGCAAAGGAGGGACCTATGATCGCCAACCTTATGTCGTTAATGATATTCTTGATGGCACAACCTTGAAACTATCCAAGGTTGGTGAACCATCTTCCACTAAAACTAGTCATTATTTGAATGTCCGTCCGTACTATGGATCATCCGGGGGGCATGTGAGAGATTGAGGATGCTCCATAGTTCGCACGCGCGCACATAATCCGTGACGCGTTGCTTTTTCTTTCACTTGTTTATGCGTACATCATGACAGATAGTTGATTTCGTAGCGGCAAATAGCTGCAAGTAGGATAAATGGTGAGAGTCAGAGTTTTTCTACTTCATTGAGACCATCATGGCATCGAGTTCCGCAGTCGGGAGAGCGCAAATTCCAACAAGAGGGTATCTCAGCTGTTAGGATTAGATAACTCAACAAGAGTTATAAACAAGTGGTTCTTAACTAATGATCAATACAGTAATCGTAAAGTATA
This sequence comes from Perkinsus marinus ATCC 50983, assembly GCF_000006405.1. Taxonomy (NCBI): domain Eukaryota; phylum Perkinsozoa; order Perkinsida; family Perkinsidae; genus Perkinsus; species Perkinsus marinus. The sequence goes on from NW_003216326.1 coordinate 725, forward strand.
CGCTAGGCTAGCAAGGGAGACTAGTATCACAAGAATCTAAAATTACAGAAGACACTTGTGTACAATATTTCCTCACATCTCCCCCTGGTTGCTACCCGCAACCAAAGTTAACAAACTAATCAAAAAGCTTGGACTTCCGACGTCCCATAATAAACTCTTAGATTGGCACGATGTTCATCTCGTTCAACGCCAAATTTATCAACGATAGTAACACGAGCATTATCGTTGTGAACAATTAAAACTTTCCACGGTCCTCTCCAACCATCAGTCATCTTAACAAGCACCTTTTGACCTATAGATAGAGCTCGGGGTGGCCTCTGATCTCCTACCGATTGTTCTCGATCATCTCTAACTTGACCAATCCAATCACGCTGCAATAACACACCTTCCTCTTTAGACTTCAGCTCATCCAAGGTAGGCAACTCTTGCTCAGCATCATCGACATTCGAATCGGAACTAACAGGGGGAACCACAGATCCCAGATACATAGACCGATTAAACATAATGTCAAATGGTGTAATACCAAGATCAGGTAAGATAACACTATTCATCCTCTTGGTAGCACTAGCCAATTTAGTACTCCATGAGCGAGACTTAGACAATCCATAACCTCGTAAACACACCTTCAA
>NW_003200320.1:0-944 GCF_000006405.1 Perkinsus marinus ATCC 50983
GTGGTTCATGTCTAAATAGTGACGCAAATTACCATTTTCAGCTACCAGCGCACATCGCGGCGGGCGTGAGTGGAGAGAGAAAGTTGAGTAATTTTTTCGAGGCAGCAAATGATTCGCAGAGTGGTGCAAAAATCAGTAAAGAAACGGTCGCGCATAAATGTGTGAAACGCCCTTGTCCAGAAATACCACTTCCACGGCCGAGAATTGAACTCGGGTCTCCTGCGTGACAGGCAGGAATACTAACCTCTATACTACCGCGGAATTGAAGGTGGTTCAATGTCTAAATAGTGACGCAAATTACCATTTTCAGCTACCAGCGCACATCGCGGCGGGCGTGAGTGGAGAGAGAAAGTTGAGTAATTTTTTCGAGGCAGCAAATGATTCGCAGAGTGGTGCAAAAATCAGTAAAGAAACGGTCGCGCATAAATGTGTGAAACGCCCTTGTCCAGAAATACCACTTCCACGGCCGAGAATTGAACTCGGGTCTCCTGCGTGACAGGCAGGAATACTAACCTCTATACTACCGCGGAATTGAAGGTGGTTCAATGTCTAAATAGTGACGCAAATTACCATTTTCAGCTACCAGCGCACATCGCGGCGGGCGTGAGTGGAGAGAGAAAGTTGAGTAATTTTTTCGAGGCAGCAAATGATTCGCAGAGTGGTGCAAAAATCAGTAAAGAAACGGTCGCGCATAAATGTGTGAAACGCCCTTGTCCAGAAATACCACTTCCACGGCCGAGAATTGAGCTCGGGTCTCCTGCGTGACAGGCAGGAATACTAACCTCTATACTACCGCGGAATTGAAGGTGGTTCAATGTCTAAATAGTGACGCAAATTACCATTTTCAGCTACCAGCGCACATCGCGGCGGGCGTGAGTGGAGAGAGAAAGTTGAGTAATTTTTTCGAGGCAGCAAATGATTCGCAGAGTGGTGCAAAAATCAGT
>NW_003204576.1:0-1403 GCF_000006405.1 Perkinsus marinus ATCC 50983
GGCGGATGATAATAATAATGTATCATCATCATCAATGATAGTGGACTCGACACCCGATAGGAATACTATGTGGGAGGCTCAGACACCTCAGGTGAGAGAATTATCATCATACCCGAACCATAATATTATGTATTAGATATTACCTTATAAAGTCTTGAGTGATGGTTTGGATATTATTGGAAAACGACAATCGAATAATGGAGTTGTTACTGATGATGTATCATTAGTAGAAATATTGCATAATGAAGGCTTATATAAGGATATAAATGTTGGTGTGGCTGTGGGGGATTATGATAATATCAAAATAACAACACCCGAGGATCTAATATTCGTTAATAGTCGGATAAAACAAGAGCAGATGATGATGGCCAAGAGTTTCTCCCATTAGGTCGTGTTGTTTCTTCTTCCTCATCATCATTGCTTCTTGACAATGGTCATGGTGGTGGTCGTGTTGGTGTTGTTGATGGCGTTAATGGGAAACTCATCACCACCGGAGTGGTATTCCTCAAGAGGATCATAACAACTTGTTTTCGGAGTATTCCTATTTTGAAGGTATTCAGCACCGTCGAGATGTAGTTCGATAACAAGGGCTGACACTGCTGATGCATGTACTCCCATACTCCGACTCGATCCGATCATGCTTCGAAATTATAGCGAGGCCACTTCGAACATTACACGCAATTGCTCTTATATGATGGTTTGTCATCTGTATGGTGTGCTATTACCATCTGCGAACGTCGTATTCTCATTTATTTTGATTATCTTAATATTGTGAAAACCGGAATTTGAGTGGTCCGTTAGGATATGCCACAGGAGTAGTTTATGTGAAAGGTCTGTTTCTCTGAGGCATTGAGTCCAGGTGGGTGTTAGCTAACGGAAACATCCTATAGCATCGAGCCTGTCCGAGCATGCAAGGCGGATTCAAAGGATATTAGACAGTAGATCATCGACGCGTGATTACTTCGTGGAGTAAACTACAGGGACGACCGAATTCTACGCCAAGCTCATGCGAATTCAGCGTAGTGGAATGTGAAATGGACCTTTCACTTGTGTTGGTCGCGGGTGCATCTTCAATGATGGGGTCACATCCGAGAATGGTAATACGAATTCACGTTTGACACAAGCGGGAATATCGGATGGAAGTTCGGCAATATTCATCTTTGACACATCCCAATAAACTTTGACCTAGGGTTTGACACTATCTCATCCAAGAATGACAATGCCTAACTTCGACGACAAGACACCCCCAGTTTTGATGATCATCCCATCATGCTCTACAACGCATCCCCCCACCAATGAGCATGCTTCATTGAGCATGCTGCTTATCCCGCGATACAAAACGCTTCTGCTTATCGATATCATCATCCGATTGATCTTCGAAGGATGCTCAGTGAGTGCTATCA
>NW_003216620.1:0-1272 GCF_000006405.1 Perkinsus marinus ATCC 50983
TCGAGACGACTTTCACCTCTTACCACGTTCCTATACCATATAATGCTCCACTTCTAGAACTAGCATTCAGACTGCATTGCTGCGATATGCATTTGATCCTATACCCCTCGTCCGGTACACTATGATCATACTTGACTCCAACTCTCACCGAATGGGATGCTCCTGCGAAGGAAAATAATCAAATATTCAACATCAACTCTTGTGTTGAAGTTTACGTGGCGTCGTAAAACTCGGTGTAAAACGCGATATTTAAAACGGTGATATGCAGTAGTCGTGAAATATGTTCATCATATCACTAGGGTGGAAATCCAGCAATTTCAATATTTCACTTTTATGACGAGAAGTTAAAATAGTGGGATAAAACGTCACAATTTCGGAGAAAAATACAACAACAACAACAACAACAACAACAACAACAACAACAACAACAACAACGCTCACCCTGAAAGGATCGACGATTCAACATAGTCGTTGCGAAGTCCAAATCCTCTTGCATGATGGGACTCTTCTCGTCGTGATGGTCGTCTCCTTCTAACTCGAAGTGGAAGGAGTAGACAGTGGCAGGATGATGGTCTGAGGAAAAGAAGAAGACAATAACAATAACAATAACAAGAATGACAATACCCATATTATCAGTGGTAGTTCTCGGGTTGATAATAATAGCCTTCGGAAGAGGCCATATCATCAACTCGGGCTCCTTGGGGATACTCACTTCACCACTGACGATAATCGCCAACAACCTACACACTTGAATATATGGAAATTTTGTTGGCGGAATTCTGTATAACATTTCTACCCGAATTAGTTTATGAAACTCCTGAGCTCAACTAATGAGGAAAATACTTACATTGTAATCATAGTCTTCATCACCATCAGCGACGATTTCATTTACTAACCAACTGGGAGATGAAACAGTGGCACTAATCTATGTGCACGCATGCACATTCTATTTTTCTGGAAATTGTTCTTTAAAAACATCAACAATTTTTGACTAATTATCATCGAGCAATTCACGACTGTAGTTGCCACACAATATAAAGTCAAGAGAAACCACCATCACAGAGACCATACTTGACTCTTGAATTTGCACGCATGCGCAAATCCGTTCATGTTTACTTTTGATCACAGCAAAACAGTGTGGAAAGAAACTATACACTGAATATGTCGAGAACCGTTGCCCCCATTGAAGGACACCAAACTATGGGGCTTACAGGCAGATTATTGAGCGATGAAGTTTCACAACTACCCGTTTACGTGGAGTAGCGTCGTGAA
>NW_003205320.1:0-890 GCF_000006405.1 Perkinsus marinus ATCC 50983
TTCATACTGGTTCGAGACTAGCGATGTGAACATTCACTAGGATGGTGATTCAGTAGATGCTGCACGCATGCACACAATACGACTATTGAACACGATGGAAGGCAACTTGTTCTTAGATTGGTTTACATCTAGATGATAGGAATTGTACCTTGTCTGGACGTGGAAGAGGTTATCCCCCTTTTGTCAGCTGAATGATGCCACTACCTCTAGAGACCCCCCCTCTAGATAGGAAAGGACATCATCGTGGTCATTGAGACAAACCTGCTGGAGTGGCGAGATCGTACTAGTAGTGCCTTACCTGAAAAATAGGTTTCCGACTAGTAAGAGTTGATATTGGGAAAGTAGTGCGAAAATGAGGAAGAAGAACGGTAACTATGATGATAACTTCAGAATAGCAGCAGTCCTTACCCGGACTAATGAAAGCCAGTATAGTACCGTAACTCCTCGAACTCTCATAGAAATCGATAGTGTGGCAGTATAAAAGAGTCCAAGAGATACTCGCTATTAGAACAACGAGTAGAACAAGATCTTCATCGGAGAATCCGCTATCTTTGTCAAGATCTCCTTGACTAGTTTCACGGTTCACCTCTGGACCGTATCATAGCACTCTGTGTCGACCCTACTTCAACCTAGAGATACTCCACATACGGACCTTCCTACCAACTGCATTGCATTTGCCACTTCTGAGGAAGTTTCGCGGTTTCGCTATTTGGTATTTCCTGAGCAGTGCCTAGTAAGCGGGCGAATAGACGACGCTAATTTCGTGGCGCGTGACGGTACCTTATAGATCCACCCCAGTGCACTGGGCCCTCCAACACTGATAGTTCCTTGCTCACAGATACCAAAAGGCACTGGCCGCGCCGATGAACGCATAATCGATTACCAGGGCG
>NW_003214795.1:0-1055 GCF_000006405.1 Perkinsus marinus ATCC 50983
ATACTTACAATATGACCCAGGGTAAGTTGTGGCACACTCTGTGTCGCAGTCATTGGCGTTGCCCGTCACGGAATTGATGTCCTGGAAAGCACAGAGAGCGACGAAAACAGCGGAGAAAGTCCGTGAAGCCATCATAGATAAATGCAAATGAGCGGCGGTAAGCTGAGACTAACTGGGTGACTAAGAAGGCACATTTCGAGTGTGACTCGCACAATCGGCGACTCACGAGCTGTCATAGCATCCACGATCCATAACCTTGATGACTGCGTCTCATTAGTTGTGGCGAGCATACGTATCGTCCACTCGTTTCACAAGATACTTTGCTCAGTGCGGTACACACTCATTGTTCATGAAAGCCGACAAGCTTTTCAGTGAAAACCTCGTCGTGGGGTGAATAATACAATTACAGAGCGATTCTTGTATCGTGGATGTGAATTGCTTTTAAAGTTGAGGAGGCTGGCGGTGGATTTGCATTGAGAGAAGGGCCGGTTGATGATATTAAACGATCATAGCTTCGCAGTGGGTCGAAGCCTATACATAGCGACACAAATATACAGGGCGTCAAATATAAGTACAGGTCGTCTATAACAGGCTCTCGAGGTCCGAGATGATAGTATTATCCGCTAACAACTCCTTTCGTGCCCATTGGATGACACTTACTTTCTCCATTGATATTAACACGATAGTGTTGAATCGATAGCAAATAGTAGATAACGACGTCGTCTCATTCATCAATAGTCTGATACCTTTCGTCTCTTCCTCATTACAACTGTCCAACACAACGAAAATAAACATAAGTGAATTCGCGTCACAATCATAACAGTACTCGTAGTGCTGCTCAACAAGGCTTCTTTCATTATTGGTGCTATGCCATCCCCAAGGAAGGCCTCCGTACCATTAATGTGTCTACACCATTTTAAAATACTATTTCGCCTTTGACAAATTCCATCGGGCGGGCCATCCCAAGACATACCCTATAGTCAGTTCCGCAGGAGCACGTGATAGGAAGATCAATTTCGTCTGTACGACCAAGTACCCTCAGATTCGACGAATTG
>NW_003202611.1:0-832 GCF_000006405.1 Perkinsus marinus ATCC 50983
ACTTAGATCTTTTATGAGTTTCAGGTCGATCTCAGCATTCGAGCAAAACTCCACCAGATGCGACAATCGCTGATTTCTCAGTTTTCTATTCTTATCCCGAAGTGCCAAAATATCTGCTAGAATGTAAAACGGCCGAGCCACTGCTCCTGAGCTTACTAGCAACACGGCTGATGATCTGGGCGTAAACGGCCACGCCCAAACACATGATCGCCATGGCGAACACCTGTGAGAGTTCCTTAGATGAAACTACAGTTCTCGAAAAAATTCTGAAATATCGCGAATTTCGCTAAGACTAGGTTGAGTAACGCCAGTCAGCCTAGTCTCAGAGACATTCAGAAAATTATAGAAAGAAAATTTACACGTGACTTCGGTTGAAAATTCACAAAAAAACCAACAAAATTTTCCGAAATTTTCTCACAATTTTCTCCTTGTTATGTAGAAGTTCAACAAATGCATACTGACACGAACAACATTGGAGCTGATGAATATCCTTACATATTCTAGTGCAGTATTAGGAGTGATATCACCATAGCCAACCGTTGTTACTGTAGTGACCACCCAGTACACTGAGGCCACATATCTAACACAATGGTGTTTCACCCTAGTGATATGAAAAACACTAGTGAAAAACATATTTCGCGTTTTTCATCGAGTTTTACGCCACTTCACTTTAAACAGATAAAACTACACTGTATACGTCAACACCATTCGACTGACGAAGACGCGACCAACTTGAATTTTCATTGTCAATTTTGATGTTATATTGGAGTTTCACCCTAGTGATATGTAAAACACTAGTGAAAACATATTTCACGACTACTACAGCTCGCGA
>NW_003204305.1:0-2194 GCF_000006405.1 Perkinsus marinus ATCC 50983
TTTTCTTGAGATAAGTATGTAACAAAATATATTTAGTAAGTCTCGTTGGTAACCTATTATACCTGATATCACTTTTTCTCTAGCTCACCACGCCTGTACACTTACTTGGCGGTTCGGACAGATTTTCTGGCCGAACCGCCCCAGCAGCAGTAATGCCTTTATTTGCTTTTTCTCTTCGTCCGTTTCTTTCATCATATGAGAAGTACTGCTCCATAGGCCTCTAAGATTGAAATGTGCATCACAAGTTAATTGCTATCACGGCAGTGCCGTTTTGGCTTCGAAGAAGCACGCTTGTGGCTCTCATTTTTCACCTAGCGTCCTCATACCTTCTCGCACCGGACCCTTGGTGGATCCCGCGCCGGTTTCGCCAAGAAACCCAACCCATCGCCTTAACAAAAATTGCGCGCGCTGGGGTGGGGGCCCCGGGCGCGCGCTAAAATCAAACCGGCATTACCTGCGGCTAGAGTATATAGGCAAAATGAAGCCGTCTTCTCGCGACCTAGCCGTTCAATTGCGTTGAGTTTTAAATAGCATACGTAGCAGCCCGACACAGGTTGAGCACGCACTAGTCTGCGAGAATGTAACACAACAGTTTCGACAAGGAGCCGATTTAAAATGACCGCAAGTTCGAATCCCAGGCCCGACAATTTTAAATCTTTTATACATGTCACAAAAACCCAGCGGAGCGATGCAGTTCGGCAAGATTCACGCAATTGTGCTGTCTCTGAAAGTCGTCTCCGCCCGATCCTTGCAGCTCAGTTGGTAGAGCGCCCGCCCATCATGCGAGATTACGCAGGTTCGATTCCCACGGACCACGTTTTTCATGTAACCTCGTAAAACGTGTGTGTAATGTTGGATTGCTAGCTTCAGTGTGATTTTATCTCCTATTATCTGTAAACAACGACTAACAACGTCGGATGTGTATACTTGTGTTGCAAAATATTGGCTCGATATTTTGTCAAGAAAAACGTTGCGTCAGAACACCGTGCGATGTTTTGAGAGGCATCCATTTCCACGTTTGCTAATTTCTCGTGTGTATCCAAAACGTGTCGAACATTTTCTTGAGATAAGTATGTAACAAAATATATTTAGTAAGTCTCGTTGGTAACCTGTTATATCTGATATCACTTTATCTCTAGCTCACCACGCCTGTACACTTACTTGGCGGTTCGGACAGATTTTCTGGCCGAACCGCCCCAGCAGCAGTAATGCCTTTATTTGCTTTTCCTCTTCGTCCGTTTCTTTCATCATATGAGAAGTACTGCTCCATAGGTCTCTAAGATTGAAATGTGCATCACAAGTTAATTGCTATCACGGCAGTGCTGTTTTGGCTTCGAAGAAGCACGCTTGTGGCTCTCATTTTTCACCTAGCGTCCTCATACTTTCTCGCACCGGACCCTTGGTGGATCCCGCGCCGGTTTCGCCAAGAAACCCAACCCATCGCCTAAACAAAATTGCGCGCGCTGGGGTGGGGGCCCCGGGCGCGCGCTAAAATCAAACCGGCATTACCTGCGGCTAGAGTATATAGGCAAAATGAAGCCGTCTTCTCGCGACCTAGCCGTTCAATTGCGTTGAGTTTTAAATAGCATACGTAGCAGCCTGACACAGGTTGAGCACGCACTAGTCTGCAAGAATGTAACACAACAGTTTCGACAAGGAGCCGATTTAAAATGACCGCAAGTTCGAATCCCAGGCCTGACAGTTTTAAATCTTTTATTCATGTCACAAAAACCTAGCGGAGCGATGCAGTCCAGCAAGATTCACGCAATTGTGCTGTCTCTGAAAGTCGTCTCCGCCCGATCCGTGCAGCTCAGTTGGTAGAGCGCCCGCCCATTATGCGAATTCACGCAGGTTCGATTCCCACGGTTGGCGTTTTTCATATATCTTCGTAAAACGTGTGTGTAATGTTGGATTGCTAACTTCAGTGTGATTTTATCTCCTATTATCTGTAAAAAACGAATAACAACGTCGGATGATGTATATTTGTGTTGCAAAATATTAGCTCGATGTTTTGTCAAGAAAAACGTTGCGTCAGAACACCGTGCGATGTTTTGAGAGGCATCCATTTCCACGATTGCTAATTTCTCGTGTGTATCCAAAACGTGTCGAACATTTTCTTGAGATAAGTATGTAACAAAATATATTTAGTAAGTCACGTTGGTAACCTATTATACTGATATCACTTTTTCTCTAG
>NW_003200497.1:0-932 GCF_000006405.1 Perkinsus marinus ATCC 50983
GTGATACTTGATTCCGGAATGGCAACCCGATGAGTGTATATGACATAGTTGAGACATTGCTGAGGGTCTATGACTCGGCTTCAGATCACCAAACACAATTATCGATACTCGATAAGTGATGCTTGATTCCGGAATGGCAACCCGTTTAGTGTATATGATATAGTTGAGACACTGCTGAGGGTCTATGACTCGGCTTCAGACTATCAAATACAATTACCGATACTCGACAAGTGATACTTGATTCCGGAATGGCAACCCGTTTAGTGTATATGATATAGTTGAGACACTGCTGAGGGTCTATGACTCGGCTTCAGACTATCAAATACAATTACCGATACTCTACAAGTGATACTTGATTCCGGAATGGCAACCCGTTTAGTGTATATGATATAGTTGAGACACTGCTGAGGGTCTATGACTCGGCTCCAGATCACCAAACACAATTACCGATACTCTACAAGTGATACTTGATTCGGAAGTGCAACCCGATGAGTGTATATGATATAGTTGAGACACTGCTGAGGGTCTATGACTCGGCTTCAGACTATCAAATACAATTACCGATGCTCTACAAGTGATACTTGATTCCGAAATGGCAACCCGTTTAGTGTATATGATATAGTTGAGACACTGCTGAGGGTCTATGACTCGGCTTCAGACTATCAAATACAATTACCGATACTCTACAAGTGATACTTGATTCCGGAATGGCAACCCGTTTAGTGTATATGATATAGTTGAGACACTGCTGAGGGTCTATGACTCGGCTTCAGACTATCAAATACAATTACCGATACTCGACAAGTGATACTTGATTCCGGAATGGCAACCCGTTTAGTGTATATGATATAGTTGAGACACTGCTGAGGGTCTATGACTCGGCTTCAGACTATCAAATACAATTACCGATACTCTACAAGTGATACTTGATT
>NW_003211406.1:0-900 GCF_000006405.1 Perkinsus marinus ATCC 50983
AGCGATGCATCACCTCGGCTATGAATCCTGAAGCACTCATCGACAGTTTGGCCGAGTGGTCCAAGGCGCTGGCTTTAGGCGTCAGTCCGAAAGGGCGTGGGTTCGAGCCCCACAGCTGTCAGTCTATATACCTGACTGGTCTTATATTAAGAACCGAGACCCTTTCAGAAGCGAGGTAGTGCAAGACCAAAACCTTTTGATCGATATTGTGCCATCGCACCTCGCAGAATCCGTTCAACCCATTTTTGTGTCCTCTGGTTTGGCAGAGCGATGCATCACCTCGGCTATGAATCTTGAAGCACTCATCGACAGTTTGGCCGAGTGGTCTAAGGCGCTGGCTTCAGGCGTCAGTCCGCAAGGGCGTGGGTTCGAATCCCACAGCTGTTAGAAATTTCTTTTCGTGTGATTTGATGAAGAACGCATTCCGCGGAAACGGTTCGAAACCGTTTTTGTGTCATGTCCTATAGTGTAACGCATCTTCTCCGCTATGATTTTTGAAGCACTCATCGACAGTTTGGCCGAGTGGTCTAAGGCGCTGGCTTAAGGCGCCAGTCCGAAAGGGCGTGGGTTCGAACCCCACAGCTGTCAGCCTATATACCTGACTGGTCTTATATTAAGAACCGAGACCCTTTCAGAAGCGAGGTAGTGCAAGACCAAAACCTTTTGATCGATATTGTGCCATCGCACCTCGCAGAATCCGTTCAATCCATTTTTTGTGTCCTCTGGTTTGGCAGAGCGATGCATCACCTCGGCTATGAATCCTGAAGCACTCATCGACAGTTTGGCCGAGTGGTCCAAGGCGCTGGCTTTAGGCGTCAGTCCGAAAGGGCGTGGGTTCGAACCCCACAGCTGTCAGTCTATATACCTGACTGGTCTTATATTAAGAACCGAGACCCTTTC
>NW_003208840.1:0-938 GCF_000006405.1 Perkinsus marinus ATCC 50983
CACTTAGATACATCGGTGGGAACTCTCTGCTGCCTGGGAGACCTAAACCCCTTCAGGAATCCCTTAGTCTCCTTATAGGCTCGTGTCCCAAGAAGAATGCAAGAGAGTCCGAGAGAAACAGGTAGCAATATAAAAACACCGTCCCAACTATAGGTAGCTATCCATGAGACTAATCCCTGCTGTACAGCGGCTCCGCATGCACCAGTGCCATCGATGATACCGGTCACTTGACTCACTGCTTTGCGGTTACCTTTGAGAGCATCTTGACGACCAATATCGGTGCATACCACACTACCGACAAGATTCGATGCACCTCCAATCAAGAAGCCTGCCAGGAGCAACATCACGCTCAAATAGACAACTGTGGGGTCGTCAACATGCAGCAGAGATACTGGGATCAAAGCCAAGAAAATAAAGAAAAAGAGTGATGGAGATCTTCCTGATCCTTGTACCCTAGCCATGTAATCTGATACCCAACCGCAGATGATACAACCAAATACCGTGCCTATGTTGTACAGCATATCGAATAGGTTGGCCTTCTCAGGAGGAATATCAGCATGTTCGTTCAAGTAAAGTGGTAGCCAGAAGAACATAGCGTAGTTTACACCCTTAACACATGCATAGGTCAGAGCGAATATCAATACGCCAGGAATAAGCCACGCTCTCCAGAACTTGATAGGATGCTCTTCATCTCGCATAGCAGGAAGATCGGCATTAACGTGACTCTCATCACTATCGCTGCTTGTAATCGTCGCACGAGTTGTACTTCCTGTACTTGAAAGGACACTCTCTATACTAGAAGGGAGCATAAACAAAGATATCAACGTCACGATAACCACGATCAAACATGGAGAAATGAAAGTCGAAGCGATAACAACCTCACCAGTTCCACCGAAAATACAATCATAAGTGAGGCCAAACTCGAGCCGACGATGTTT
>NW_003207040.1:0-1136 GCF_000006405.1 Perkinsus marinus ATCC 50983
GGCTATCAAGACCACCCAAGGGTGTCTCATGCTGTCGGCCATTTTTTGCGTCTACCTCGCTGTCTCTTCGCTTGGGCAGACCTCACTTGTGGCATTTCCCAAATAAGGGTCTCTTTGTAAAGTGGGAACCAAACTGCACAACGGTCGTTCCGAGAACGACGTTTCCTCCGTCATTTGTTGACAATGTGTATAATCCCAACTAATTCAACTCTTTTTCATACTCGGAAATATGGATCAATAAAGTGCAAATGAACTCTGAGGAGTGTCAATGAAGGATAAAAAATAACAAAGAAAATCAAAAGAAGGTAAGCAATGAAATAGGACGAGTGTAGGATGAGTTGAATCATCATTGCTAATGTACGACTATATCCGAACAAGTAGCATAATAAACACCGTCAAATTTGGACTCACTAACTAATAGTGAGAAGTCGACGACCGGTAAAACGCTTTCTCCACGTATTCTTCGCATAAACGTGTTAAAATTGCGCCTCAAAATACCGACTTTTACTCGGGGAATATATCTATAACTCCGCTCCTGATCTAGTGCTATACAATGTATAGTATACATCAACAGAAAGAGAATCGTTCATAATGGTATCCCTCCTGGAGGGATACCATTATGAACGATTTTGTGAAACATCATGTTTCAAACATGGAGGGACCCTCCATGTTTCACTCTCATATTTGGAGGCACTAGCCTGCTAGTGCGTCTCGACCTCCGACTGCTCCTTTCATTCGGTGGAAGGAAATCCCTGTCAGCGTCGTGCCACGGATTGTGACTTGCGACTCGCAAATTTCGAGTGCTGATGGTGCTCTACGAACTGCAGTGTTATGCTGAACAGTACAGTGCAATTCGCAAATTCGCGAGGAAGGATTTTCAGAGATTCAAACTGGGACATTGTTCGGATTTGATTCTCCAATGGAGGATCTCCATTGCCCTTCCGATGACATCGGAAGGATAACGGGGTCGGCACATGTTCGGTTGGGTTACCGAACCGCCCAACCGGAGTCCGGCTTCGGGACTATCTGAACCGGACAGTCGGTTCGGATAAACCGGAGTCGGGATTTAGGCGGTTCGGGAGTCCGGTTACCGGACTATCCGAACCGAACTTTGATCGACCGAATACCGAACCGGA
>NW_003210952.1:0-1439 GCF_000006405.1 Perkinsus marinus ATCC 50983
GGGAAGATCATACTTGAGCGCCAAGACGCTACAAGTTGTAGCTTACAACATTTGGATATACATTCACCGGTGCGCCACGTTGAGTACACGGTGACACCTGGTGCAGTCTAGAATGAAACTGACCAACAGTAATCGAAGTAGGTCGAATTTGATAGCAGTACAGGCAGCCGTACTGAATGATTAAAAACTGCAAACTAATCCTAGTCAAATCACATAAATTGTGACTCACACGCAGATTTTGATTTGCAGAGTTACTCAGAGCATTCGTTCTGGGGATTCTGATATGCTGTTTGATGCGACTTCAATGAAGTATGACTCCATCTCTCCGTATAACAGGGCGCCGCCGTCGAGCGAAATCAGTCTTAGTTTATTCATCTCGTCATTTCGAAGTTTGTATCAGTTATGTAACATCTTATACTATTTATATCATAGATATTATCACTGAATGATTTAGTCTGAATACTATCGATTCGGTCTGAGTCGATAATATTGATGATGGAGGGTTATTTATCGGTGATACCATATTTCTATACATAACACCGATATCGATTCCATTCTCATAATACGACAGGTGACAGGTCAACAGCTCCATCTATCCGACCTCTCCCCACAGCAGCAGAATCTCGCAGTTCCCGCTACGTAGTACATAATACATCGTCAAGCGGTGCGCCAAGTTTGCTGCCTCACAAGTTGGCGTACTTATCACGAAGGACTCAGCAGATGTGGTGATCGGTGAAACACCTACGCGAAGGCCTCTACGCAGTCTCAGGTTGAGACTACATAAGGCCTCTGCAGAGACTCAGAACTTCATTGAGAGTCTCAGTTTGAGACTCTCAGCGACACTCATTTTGTACACCGTTTCTACCTCATTCGCTGACTGGTCAACACAAGTAGGACGTAATGGAAAATCATATCGGATGGGGTTCAGAGTCAAACTGCACAACAGAGGCTCGGCGGGGGTGCTTCAGTGGAGGGCAGTCCTCTTCAGAAGGATCGGCATCGTCGTAGAATGAGACACCTGATATGTTGTGTGATGAGCCGCAACGGGAAGTGAGCCGATGGATTGTCCACCTTTGCGACTCGATTGTCTGCGCTTCCGACCTTTCCTCGATTTTGGAGAAGAATTACCCAAACTTGACTGGCAATCAGACGAAGTTGCCGACACTATTCGGTTGATCTCTGTATTGAGGGCCCTATGGGACAACACGGTGTTGTCAACACTGGTGTCATCTCATGAGGCATGCGATACTCACGTCGTGGACTCGCTGCCGTGACTCTCTGTATCTGGTTCTGATCCCGTGCTACCCTGTCTAAGTAGGGCTTGAGGTGTAATACTCGAGTAATCTCCCAACGACAATGTTGCTGTGTGTGAGTCACCAAGGCAAAGGACTGACTCGGGCTGGGAGGCAAAGTATCGATGATGCTCATCACTGGTAGAT
>NW_003199854.1:0-1844 GCF_000006405.1 Perkinsus marinus ATCC 50983
TTTTTTATTCCCTGCTTTCTGTAAAGTCCGACCGCCTTTGAGTGGTGCGGCGCATAATTGGATATACTCGTCTTAATTTTGGAACGGTTTACCATCTCTTTCTTTGATCAGGTTAACTCATTTCATCTATTCCTGCCAACAAATGTCATCGTCCACTCTGTCTGGTATCCTCACTGTGGCAAGCTTTTCAGATTGCATTGACTTGGCTCCTACATTGGTCAAGGTATTAACGGCCTTAACTATCACCATTATACCCATTCTAAAATCGGTAGTGGACGACCCGGTCATCTTCGAAGATGTGGTAGATCGCTGTGACGACGCACTGCAATCTGTAAAGGAGAGAGAGCTATCCGCATCAACTGTTTCTCCACCCCCGGTGACAGAAAGTTCAAATAAAGGAGACGTGGGCAAGACAAATGCTACGAAGAAGTCATCGTCGTCGTCTGAGTCGGGTAAGCCGACCGATGTGGTAGCACCTCTGGACGAAGCTTCTGGACTATTTTCCAAACTTCGTAGAGTCCGGAACCGAGCGGCGTTGAAGGGTATTACGGTGAAGACGATTGATGATCCACTTCCTCGAGAATCTGCAAGGCTACCATCATCTATTGAGGAATGTTTAGTAACCATTGGTTACCCTTGGTATTTCAGTAGTGTATAACTATTGTAGCAATGGAAAATGGTGTCACGCCAAATCTTCTTCCATTATTGTCTTATGTCTATCGAATCTCTACAATTGCCAAGCCATATTCATTCGTCACGGCGATGAAATTTGATAGAGAGTATCGCCGTCGTCTGTTTGCTAATATGCGGAGTCTGCAACTCGAACTTTATCATAGATCTCCGGATCTACCGAGTCTTGCTGCTTTCTGCCACTGTCTGACGACGAATGTTGAAACTGAACTGTTAGGCAAGTACAACAGACCAATCTGAGTGACCCCTACTCTTCTGGGGTGTCCAGTTCTGCAATGTCCCGCCCCCATCTGACTAGAGATCGGAACGGGAAGTGGGAAGGTACGTGTAAGTATACGATAAAATCATGTCCATATAAGAATTGTCGTTTTGAGTAATGAAACCTCTACGAGGTCTCCAGGTATGTTGTCCCACTTTGTTTCTGCTTTAATCGAACGAGTTGCCAGTAGCAGTGCAACTTGTGGTGTAACTATCGTGCTGAAGTTGCTATTCGTCTCTGGACTAACGAATGCCTAAGCGGTCATATCAGGACGGATCTGGTGATCCCTCTGTTGTGGAATGGAATTCGGTGAGGTTCAACATGGATAATGAAGTTTTGGTGCGAAGTATTGTGAACAAACTTAAAACAGCTACTGTTGACTACATAGACGACAACATGGTGTTCCTGCAGCGCTTCACGACTGCAGATCGTGAAGGCCAAACAGCCTTGGCACAACAGTAGCAGGCTCCAGGGTCTCGTGGATCCATCTTTGATGTGGCTGAGAACTTAGCGAACGAGGTTTCTTCGTTAATTCCTTCTTCACCACACTGACAGGTGAACCAGCAGGATTTGCTCCGCACAGCTCAGACCATCTCCATTACGGTCATTGTTCCTTGGCGAGTTGACCAAAATCACTGGATCAAGCAACGAAGATGTAGACGTATGACCTATTGTACATTCTGGAGTAGTACCTATTGGTTTCGCTGAAGACCGAGACCTTTCCATTTCTTCTTCATGGCCAAAGACTAGGCATGAAGATGGTGGTCCTCTCCGAGCTGGCGAACCGCCCGAATGTCGTTGGCCAGGTGAGAAATTAGGTATGATAGATACCGAGTTGGATCTTCCGGTGTCGCGACCAGATGTGGCTGTGATTCCGATTTACAAAAAATCTACT
>NW_003207602.1:0-1172 GCF_000006405.1 Perkinsus marinus ATCC 50983
TACTTCACAGGTCTTCCTATGAACTGTCAATGATGCCACTGCATCCGAATAGCTCTGCTCTATTATTCTCAAATATTTTTGGGTGAATACCCGCCGCCTGTAGACATTCCATCATGAACTTCCTATCCAACTTATCGAATGCCTTCTTCCAGTCTGCCATCAGTAGGCAGAGGGGTCGATTATATGCTATGCATGCATCTCTCAGCAATTGCGTAGCATGTATGACTTCAACTGCAGACCGAAATTTTCTGAATCCGCATTGTGAGTGGTGAATCCTTTTATCCAACTGGTCTCTGATCCTTCCCAATATAACCGCTGAGTAAATTTTCGCCGCCGCTACTTGTGCCATCACCGTTCGATAGGACATCACTGTGTCTGCCGCTTTCCGGCCCTTCTTGATGAGTGTCACTTTACTCGTTAGCCATTCAGTTGGCTGCTTTTCTGCCACGAAACATTTCTCACATATCTTATGGATCCATCGCTGCAAAACTGGGCTTTGGTTGAGAAGGTCTCCGCTAATCCCATCGATACCTGGGCCCTTGCCCTTCTTCAACCTAGCTGTAGCCTCGAAGACCTCGTTCGGGGAAGGTGGTGCCGGTGCCGGTTGAGGGTCCTCCTCGGGATCCCGATAGCCAACGGGTCTCCCTGTCTCTCTCGCTGGTACCCTCGGATTGTTGTAATCTGGTGGTGTGTACAGCTCTCTCATGTATGCTGCGAAGTCCTCGGCTTGTAGGATCCCCGGTATGGTATCACTCCTACCTTTAACTCCCAATCTTTTACGGAGAAGACTCCATATTGATCGGTGATCATGCATGGGGGTGTGCCTGATCTCTTCGACTGCTTGATGAATCCCTGCTCGTAATTCTCTTCTGCTCCCACGGCCGCTGGCTGGTGTTCTTCCGTAGCGGTTGGCTACTTCTCGTTCTTTTGCCAACTCGTAGCTTTGTCGCAAACTCTCCCAGAAGTCATTCCATAGTAGGTCAATATCGCAGTCGTCTACCCGCTCATCAAGTGATCGCAATCCATTTCTCAACGCTGCCTCCATCCTTGTGATATTTGACGTGTCCTGTGTTGGTCTATATATCGGTGATCCGCTTCTGGCAGATACTTTCCTACCCCAGATATTTCTTATTCACAAAATGTAAATAAAATTCATAAAATGGCCGACGAAA
>NW_003212700.1:0-1135 GCF_000006405.1 Perkinsus marinus ATCC 50983
GAAGCACCGATTAAAGTCACTTTCATAGTATTCTTACAAGTAGTAGTAGATGACATTATAATAAAGAGTTTGGAAAATTGTAAAACCTACAAACAACCAAATACTGTACAACAATACGAATACCAATGTAAACAGCTGATATATTTCCCACAGCTCTACGCAGCTTAAAAACGAATCTTCCCACGCAAATATCCTCCTCGTCGGTGTCACAATCGGTACTAGAGTGTTCTATCAGTAGACAATGGAACTCACAAGGGGTCTTTCATATCTTTTCTGCCACACAAAGCTAAAATGCCATCATCGTTTGTTGTAAAGTAGTCAGTGATTTGGTTATAAATTTTTTCTCTGAGTTGAATATTTTTCTGACTTTTAGTATGCGTTTCTTCATTGTTTCCTTTTTGGGGATTCGTGTCGGTGTAGATGCCAACACGAGGGGCGTTAGAAACGGCGAAGAGACAAGTTGTCGGTGCTGTGAGGTGGCGACCCACTAAGGCCGCCCAGGTGGTCATTATACCTGCGCAAATGAATTGTGGAGAAAGTGGAGGATTGAGGAGTACCGTTCACTGAAAGGGAATACGCGGTGGTAGAAGTAGGGGCATTATATACTATGACTATCACAAGGGATATCAACATCATCAAAGCCACCTGAGCAATGGGGATAGTTAGCAGTCGGCCAGTGGCGTGGCCATTCTTGCACCCATGTGATCGCAGCGAGCATCACAGCGGCTGAACCAGTGGTCCCTTCGGGGAGAGCGAGAGCAACCGTAGTTCGTCCTGAATCGATTACAGGACTGGCAATGAGCTGGATACCGCGCCATCCCCAACTTGAACCTGATTTGACAGTAGGCCGCCTTAAAGTAGCCACACTGCTGGCTGAATGCTGAATGGTTCTTCTCGAAGAGAATGCTTTTGCTGCCAGTGGCCCTGTACGGCCGATTCTCACCTGACTGATCGACGATCAGTGATCGTTTCGCGTGCCAGTGGAAGTCGTCTTATCGTAACCAGCTCACCGTAGGGAGCTGAAGCACTACGACTCGTCGTAATGGTTGATGGACGTTTGTATCTCTGGGACTTGACTACATAGGACGCGCGTTTCTCACGTGCACCTCCGAATGCCGCCTTCTGTATCACTAAC
>NW_003200407.1:0-1359 GCF_000006405.1 Perkinsus marinus ATCC 50983
GCTGCATATTATCACCAGTACTTAGTACGAGTATTAACTGTCAGAGATCGGATATAGGTCAACCGCATGGCAGAGCATGACACTGTCCATGAGACTAAACCAAATATATACGACCTATCCCTACTGCGAGGATATAGAAAACTGTAATTAGTCAGATTCGAACCTGGATCTCTCGAGTGACAACCCGTCACACTAACCATTATACCAAACTTACTATATATATTAAAAGTGTACGAGACGCCAGCCGAAAGTTGAGTGTTGCTTGGTAGCACTGAGCATGGACTTACAGCCTACCCAGAGCCCAGAGGGCATTGTCCTTCTCACTGGTACACTACTGACCGGTGTGCCACCCAAGTCGCTGCCCTACTCCGAGTGCTGAACCTTATTCCGCAATATATCCCTACCAGGATTCGAACCTGGGCGCCTCGAGTGGTAGCGCACACCCTTAACCTGCCAGACTAGAAGGACTGTTCAAGAGGAAGTTGCTTGTGCAACATGGTTCACATAGAATTGATGAAAACTAAAACGTGAATAACTTTTTATTGAGCCTATAAATTCCAAATCCGGCTTCACAGCGATGTTCAGCAGATCAAGATCTGTCGATTGGTGAAGGAATTGGTGGGATTTATAGGCTAGATCGCGAAATCGGCTCCGCAGTTACACATTTTTGGTGGGAGCTCCTAAAGGTAAAAAATAATCGCGCATATGGGGACCCCTCCCCCATGCGCGGCGGTCGATAAGGGCGGAGGAGCGCCAACCACCTAGCGGTGTGCTGGTTGATCCTGTCACCTGCGGTGCCAGTTGCTAGTCTACCTGCCACGCTGTGGCAGACTTGACGTTGTAGTAGTCCGCCATGGTCCTGCCTGACACATTCTGTTCGTGACCCACTAGTGCTATTAGTTTGGTGTTGAGCCAGTACCACTGGCTTGAGTGCGCACTGTTAGCCGTGCGCACTGGTCTGAGTTTTCCGATGTAGACTAGAGTGCTACTCTACTCTCTGATGCGCTCTCGCGCGTTACTTTGTATTGCTTTGAGGGGGTTCGAGTCTGCATGGTTGATTGGTCCGTGCACCCCACTGAAGTGGGGACCCCGCACGGACCCGTCGTAGTTCGAGCCTGCGACCTTTAGGATGAGAGTCAGACTGAATAACCACTAGAGTAATACCTCGCTTAAATAATTGTGTTTCGTCTTGGGTCGCCAGTCTCTAGTACCGTACACCGTGGTGGTTAGTTAAATCATAGTCGAAGACCTTGTGCTGCACATTATCACCAGTACTTAGTACGAGTATTAACTGTCAGAGGTCGGAAAGGGTCAACCGCATGGCAGAGCATGACACTGTCCATGAGACTGAACCAAATT
>NW_003205348.1:0-1320 GCF_000006405.1 Perkinsus marinus ATCC 50983
GGGCCCACTCAAATTGACAGGAACTCAGTCGGGTCCGCAAACGAGAAACCGAGTACTATGAACCCACGTTAGTCGTGAGTCACAACTTCTGACAAGTCTTACAGACTTGAAGAGGAGTGAACGCCACAGCTTTTTTAAGGACTTAACGTGGCACCTCCCGCCACGACCTCGGCATTTGACCGGTGGATACCAACGAAGCACGAGTTAACCTAGAGATATCATCAGCTATGCTGTTCAAGGTCCCGGCAATATGATGAGCATTGAGTCGGTAACGGAAGTATCCGAATTTCCGAACGACGGAAGCAAGGCTCATAGAGCGCAACCTGAAGCTTCTTAGTACTGACACCGTACAAGTGTTGTCAGAGAAGCATCTGATATAAGTCACCCGCGGAGCACATATTGCCCGGATGTACTCGGAGCCGTAATAGACTGCGAGTAGTTCGAGGAAATTACTATCACCGCTGATGAACCTCACTGGTTCCAGCTCGGCAGGAAGTTGATCATCGAGCCGATTCCTGCGCTCATACCAAATCTGCCTCCAAATCTCGGGGTTTTCCTCCATATTTATCGAAAACTATCTTAGATTCCGAGTATCGCATCGTGGAAAGAAGTCCCTACCCAGACCGCATCCAGAGGCATCGGTCACCAATAGATACTCATCCTTGTAGTCAATGTATGGAATACGTTTGTTGTGACTGTGAGGGAAGGTCTCGGCGGACTCATGTAGCTCTAGGCGCCTGGTTGGTGATATTCTGACGCTTCGAGGAGACGGTCGCTGGCTCAGGACCATCAGTACTTCATAGGGCTTATCCAATTTGGGCCGTATTTCGGGAATCCAACCTGTACACCAGTTATGCGGCCAACGAGCGTCTCCAGCGTTGCTCGCGGTATACATAGCTGATCGGATAGCAACACAGCGATTATCTTATCTCTTTTGGTCACCGGCACACTGAGTTCGATATCGTTATTCTCCCCGATATCCACCCGATAACCAAGTATCCTTCCATCACTCCTCAAAGCGTGGGTTTTCGTCAGCTCGATAGGTATTCCAAGTGCTGTCACCAGGAGCAGGCTGAATACCAGACAGAACCTCGCCTTGCTTGTGGCCATCGTATAGTCATCCACATATACGATCGCTCGAAATATTGTAGTAACAATCTCCGGGGCAACCATTCGCAATGCACAGTCCAATAGGCGTTTTACACAGCGTAGGCTCGCCTCCCGAAAACGCTCGGGGATGTTACGAGGCCGAAAGGCAGGCAATTGTGCTTGAAGGCTTTGCTGGGATCCCGAGGGTCCAGAAAGCATAGGAATCCGCGT
>NW_003213342.1:0-1010 GCF_000006405.1 Perkinsus marinus ATCC 50983
CGCTATGCCTGAGGACTATCCCATTCATGGATACATATGGGATGGGGCCGCTATTCCCGAGGGCTATCCCATTCAGGGATGCATATGTGATGGGGCCGCTATGCCTGAGGACTATCCCATTCATGGTTACATATGGGATGGGGCCGCTATTCCCGAGGACTATCCCATTCATGGATACATAATATGTATTACATATGGAATAGAGCTGTTATACTCTCAGCCTTCCCAATTTTACGAATATGAAACACAATTACACGCGTGGGGAGATCGCCAGAAGCTTCGCGCTAATGGTATGGTGAGTCAACAATACAGGCGCGACGCTATTCACCGAACGGGGTTGTACATGGTATAGCTTACAGTAGCTGCAGAATGATCAATCATGCAATCACGTATTCGACACCCCCACAGTTCAGGGTATGTAACTGATTGCGACGCGTGGAGGATCTACCACACAGTCTAACGTACTACTGTTAGTAGTAACACCCGCACTGGGTGTTGGGCACCTGCTTTGCCCAAAGCTTCAACATATGCCATGATGGCATCAGCGCGCGCCAGGGGTGGGGGCCCCTGAGAGAGCGCGCCCAAACCTTTCACGCAATCGCGCAGGTGCGACCTGCCTATTGAATAGGGCTGGAAATGAAAAAGCTAAATTTAAATGGCCCGTGGAAATCGGCTGATTATCCGTGTACACATAGATCTCTACGCTAATGGGTGTCCTCTCAAGTATGGTTGAAACTGAAATCCTGTGACCAGAGATTGGTATTGAAATGTTCGGATCCACATGTTGATGCGTACGTATGGCGCGCGCGGCGCGCAAAAGTATCGTCAGAGCAGTTTTACGGGAGATAGGAGATTGATTCGATGAATCGGGTTCTGAGATCTTCGCCTATTAGTGGTACAGTAATGCATGGGCATGACATGTTCCATGGTATATGCGAACTCACGCTCTGGTGTAATGAATTTCATATTTTTGTATTCAACTGGTGTCTTTGGTTGCACATGCTCCATTT
>NW_003203684.1:0-1591 GCF_000006405.1 Perkinsus marinus ATCC 50983
TTGTAGAGTATCGATAATTGTGTTTGGTGATCTGGAGCCGAGTCATAGACCCTCAGCAGTGTCTCAACTATATCATATACACTAGTCGGAGTGCAATTCCGGAATCAAGCATCACTGCTAGAGTATCGGTAATTGTGTTTGGTGATCTGGACCCGAGACATAGACCCTCAGCAGTGTCTCAACTATATCGTATACACTAATTGGGTTGGAATTCCGGAATCAAGTATCACTGCTAGAGTATCGGTAATTGTGTTTGGTGATCTGAAGCCAAGTCATAGACCCTCAGCAGTGTCTCAACTATATCATATACACTAATCGGTTTGCAATTCCGGAATCAAGCATCACTACTAGAGCATCGGTAATTGTGTTTGGTGATCTGGAGCCGAGTCATAGACCCTCAGCAGTGTCTCAACTATATCATATACACTAATCGGGTTGCCATTCCGGAATCAAGTATCACTTGTAGAGTATCGGTAATTGTATTTGATAGTCTGAAGCCGAGTCATAGACCCTCAGCAGTGTCTCAACTATATCATATACACTAATCGGGTTGCAATTCCGGAATCAAGCATCACTACTAGAGCTTCGGTAATTGTGTTTGGTGATCTGGAGCCGAGTCATAGACCCTCAGCAGTGTCTCAACTATATCATATACACTAATCGGGTTGCAATTCCGGAATCAAGTATCACTTGTAGAGTATCGGTAATTGTGCTTGGTGATCTGGAGCCGAGTCATAGGCCCTCAGCAGTGTTTCAACTATATCATATACACTAGTCGGGTTGCAATTCCGGAATCAAGCATCACTGCTAGAGTATCGGTAATTGTGTTTGGTGATCCGAAGCCAAGTCATAGACCCTCAGCAGTGTCTCAACTATATCATATACACTAATCGGGTTGCAATTCCGGAATCAAGTATCACTTGTAGAGTATCGGTAATTGTATTTGATAGTCTGAAGCCGAGTCATAGACCCTCAGCAGTGTCTCAACTATATCATATACACTAATCGGGTTGCAATTCCGGAATCAAGCATCACTGATAGAGTATCGGTAATTGTGTTTGGTGATCTGGAGCCGAGTCATAGACCCTCAGCAGTGTCTCAACTATATCATATACACTCATCGGGTTGCACTTCCGGAATCAAGTATCAGTTGTAGAGTATCGGTAATTGTGTTTGGTGATCTGGAGCCGAGTCATAGACCCTCAGCAGTGTCTCAACTATATCATATACACTAGTCGGAGTGCAATTCCGGAATCAAGCATCACTGCTAGAGTATCGGTAATTGTGTTTGGTGATCTGGACCCGAGACATAGACCCTCAGCAGTGTCTCAACTACATCGTATACACTAATCGGGTTGCAATTCCGGAATCAACTATCACTTGTAGAGTATCGGTAATTGTGTTTGGTGATCTGGAGCCGAGTCATAGACCCTCAGCAGTGTCTCAACTATATCATATACACTAGTCGGAGTGCAATTCCGGAATCAAGCATCACTGCTAGAGTATCGGTAATTGTGTTTGGTGATCTGGACCCGAGACATAGACCCTCAGCAGTGTCTCAACTATATCGTATACACTAATTGGGTTGGAA
>NW_003207936.1:0-1404 GCF_000006405.1 Perkinsus marinus ATCC 50983
ACGACTAGCACGACTACGACTAGCACGACTACTACGTCGACGACTACGACTACTACATCAACGACTACGTCTACGACTAGTACGACTACGACTAGCACGACTACGACTAGCACGACTACTACGTCAACGACCACGACTAGCACGACTACTACGTCGACGACTAGCACGACTACGACTAGTACGACTACTACGTCAACGACTACTACGTCGACGACTACGACTAGCACGACTACGACTAGTACGACTACTACATCAACGACTACGTCTACGACTAGCACGACTACGACTAGCACGACTACTACGTCGACGACTACGACTAGTACGACTACTACATCAACGACTACGTCTACGACTAGTACGACTACGACTAGCACGACTACGACTAGCACGACTACGACTAGCACGACTACTACGTCGACGACTACGACTAGCACGACTACGACTAGTACGACTACTACGTCAACGACCACGACTAGCACGACTACGACTAGTACGACTACTACGTCGACGACTACGACTAGTACGACTACGACTAGCACGACTACTACGTCGACGACTACGACTAGCACGACTACGACTAGTACGACTAGTACGACTACTACGTCACCGACCACGACTAGCACGACTACGACTAGTACGACTACTACGTCGACGACTACGACTAGCACGACTACGACTAGTACGACTACTACATCAACGACTACGTCTACGACTAGTACGACTACGACTAGCACGACTACTACGTCGACGACTACGACTAGTACGACTACTACATCAACGACTACGTCTACGACTAGTACGACTACGACTAGCTCGACTACGACTAGCACGACTACGACTAGTACGACTACTACGTCACCGACCACGACTAGCACGACTACGACTAGTACGACTACTACGTCGACGACTACGACTAGCACGACTACGACTAGTACGACTACTACATCAACGACTACGTCTACGACTAGTACGACTACGACTAGCACGACTACTACGTCGACGACTACGACTAGTACGACTACTACGTCAACGACCACGACTAGTACGACTACGACTAGTACGACTACTACGTCGACGACTACGACTAGCACGACTACGACTAGTACGACTACTACATCAACGACTACGTCTACGACTAGTACGACTACGACTAGCACGACTACGACTAGCACGACTACTACGTCGACGTCTACGACTAGTACGACTACGACTAGCACGACTACTACGTCGACGACTACGACTAGCACGACTACTACGTCGACGACTACGACTAGTACGACTACTACATCAACGACTACGTCTACGACTATGACTAGCACGACTACTACGTCGACGACTACGACTAGCACGACTACGACTAGTACGACTACTACGTCAACGACCACGACTAGCACGACTACGACT
>NW_003200383.1:0-1216 GCF_000006405.1 Perkinsus marinus ATCC 50983
TCCACATATTCTTAGCATATCCGGTTTTTCGACTCGTGCACAGCCACCACAACGAGTATCATCTTGCGGCTCAGGGAGGTATGTACTTATGCTTTACCTGATATGACCTCCAAGTTTCAGGGCTTAACTCTTCGTAGTTAGTGAGAAGTCGAAGACCTGTAAGAAAATTTCTCCACATATTCTTAGCATACACGTGTTAAAATTGCGCCTCAAAATACCAACTTTTACTCGGGGAGTATATCTATAACTCCGCTCCTGATCTAATGCTATACACCAACAGCAAGAGGATCGTTCATAATGGTATCCCTCCCTGTTTCACTCTCATATTTGGACGCATCTAGTCAAAACTGAGCAGAGCAGCTGATGAGCACCAAAACGCGCCAAAATAAGGTGTAAAACCCGCCATGCAGGGAGTATTAACAACGAGTAGACAAGTTTACGGTTGTGAAACTGAGATTGAGCGTATCAATGTCATTTAATATAATGGCTCAGGGAAAAAACACCATCAATTGCGGGGCACGCACGTACACAGGACTGCACGCACGAACAAAGCAAGACCGGGCTCGTCAATCCTCAATACGCCCCCTCTGCCCCGACAATTGAGGGTGATGCAGAATCGGCACAACATTATAGTGATGATGATCAACAACGCTACCGTCAGTTAAGACAATACGGATCCTTCTACCTTCATCTAGCAGATCCTTCACATGACCCAAACGGTATCCGGGGCTCAGCTTCTTTTCCGGATGGTAGATCAGCACTGGGTCACCAATCGTAGGCTTCAGGATCTTGTTCTTCAAGCTCTGGTACCCCATAGAGCGAGCGACAGCCATCCTCATGTCGCGGAACATCTCATTCAGGAAATAACACCGCACTGCTCTAACGCGGTGAGAAATAGGAAGAGTAGAAGAGCCACCAGCGAGGACGCAACCTCGCTTACGAGTAAATCCACGAGCCAATTGATCAGGCGTAACCACGACAAACTCGCCAGATGGCTCGTCAGAGTTAGCATAATCCAACGGACGAGTATTCATCAGGAACGTTACCTCCCTGCAGATACTCTCCAAATCGACATCGTCCTTGCGTCGCGGACGTCGTCGTCCCACAAATCCCGCTTGGCTCCTCAGAAGCGTCTTTGCGATCTTTATGCCAATACCATGAGCACGTTCACCGCCACCACTACGCCATGGAGATCGCACTGGCAGCAATGAAACCG
>NW_003215885.1:0-1302 GCF_000006405.1 Perkinsus marinus ATCC 50983
TTTAAATTGAGATGTGGTGAAGATTCGCCACTCTCAAAATATTTTGACTTCCGAGAGGGCTCCTCCCAGCCCGGCGATAGCCGAGCGGGAGGACACTCTCTGGCGAACCCGTCCTGTTGAAGGGGACATGGATTTTGCTCGTCTTAACGAGCTTATGAATGGGTTCTTTCAATGAAACCATTTTCATCTACTATTACCATTTTCTGTGTCAAACAATGAGTTGTTTTCGCATATGTCAATTCGGTGGAAGTTTCAATCTGTACTACAAATTGTAGTCTACAATATAGTACGATCCGGGTAACCTCCATTCATAGAGTAATTCCGCCTACTCAGGTAGAGCCGCTCTAGCAGAGCGTCCTTAACCTTGAACGTCATTACAGCGTCATTGCTAAACTTCCTCTATACAGTTCTACCTTGATGATGGACTCGTGCTTCACCCAAGCACTGGGTGGCGCTTGTACTTCGACCTCTTCATAGCCCTTATGGCTGGATGTAAACACATCGGTATTTTTAGCGGGCTCGAATGACCGGTTGCTCATGAACCGACAACAGCACAAAGAAAAGTGCCGCCTCCAGGAAACGAACTCGAGACCTACCTTGGGCATTCGGGAATTATTACTGTGGGCATTATTACTATACTCAACTGAAGGATATATGCTTTTCTATTTAGGAACCGAATGGAACCACGTCGCAAAAATAAGAGACCACAGTGTTCCGTTTGTTCAAGGTTTTTGACGAAGGATGGTCGATGCAATTCCTGTATTGCTTGCAATGTAAGCGCTTTGCCGAACTTGCATAACGCGAAATCTCAAGTGTATGATACAATTCACATCTTCAGCTTCGTAACGAGATCCACAAGAAGGAACAGGAAGATGCTCAAGCGGCAGTTGCTCATCAGGTAAGTTCTTATGTCAGATCTATATCCTATGCTTTTTGTTTTTAGCACTCGCGGGCGTCTATACCACCAGTAGCGTCACCTGCTTATCCACTACCTGATTTTCAGCTTACACCGCCTGCGCTACGGCCAGTAGGTTCCATTATTCTGACGTCTTTCTTATCAACTTCAGGCTCCTGCTCCTCCTTCCCCTTCCCCTTGGGGAATGTTGATGGAATGTCGATCGATAGTGATAACTTAGAAGAATGTTGTATTTGCTGCTTGACTTTTGTAGAAACACATAGGGTAGATAGGCGCAGTATACAGGGTAGAGTATACTCGGCGGTGCGCTTGAGATATGATGATAGGCCCGTAATTCCTCTCTGCATAGCATGCTTCAAATACGTGTGTAAAAATGACAATTTGAG
>NW_003203039.1:0-950 GCF_000006405.1 Perkinsus marinus ATCC 50983
GGGGTGAGATTTGTGTGATTTGGGTGTCGTGTCGCGGCCTGACCGGTGATCAGCTGTCCATCCCAAGGTGCCACCAAGGTCGGGTGGGAAGGCGGAAGTCATCACATCCGATCATCTGAAGGCGCGGGTACTGGCCAAGGCTGGGAACAGAGCAGGCAATACCGCACGATGGGACCAGTGAGGGTGGAGAGCGGCTGAGAGGTCGGTAGCCAACACAACAACAACGAGATGCAAAACACACAGATCGCTTTTGACACCCCGCGGAGTCTGCAGGAACTACTGTGGGACTCGGCTTTTGAACAATGTTAGTACGGAAATAGTTTCTCTAATTGCATTTCGTGGTTCTATAGTGTAGTGGTTAGCACTCTGGACTTTGAATCCAGCGACTCGAGTTCGAATCTCGATAGAACCTATTTCAGCCTGTCTATGAGACTGTCGACACACTGCGTTCAGTCTCTAAGGGACACTTCTCTAAGCACCACACAACTGTTACCACTCCCCGGTCAAACGCCCGAGAAATATACCTGATGTCAGTATGTTGATTGGTTCTGTACGAGCTGGGTGAGTTGCGATCGCCTGTAACCCATGCGGGGGTGAGATTTGTGTGAATTGGGTGTCTTGTCGCGGCCTGACCGGTGATCAGCTGTCCATCCCAAGGTGCCACTAAGGTCGGGTGGGAAGGCGGAAGTCATCACATCGGATCATCTGAAGGCGCGGGTACTGGCCAAGGCTGGGAACAGAGCGGGCAATACCGCACGATGGGACCAGTGAGGGTGGAGAGCGGCTGAGAGGTCGGTAGCCAACACAACAACAACGAGATGCAAAACACACAGATCGCTTTTGACACCCCGCGGAGTCTGCAGGAACTACTGTGGGACTCGGCTTTTGAACAATGTTAGTACGGAAATAGTTTCTCTAATTGCATTTCGTGGTTCTATAGTGTAGTGGTT
>NW_003206247.1:0-1126 GCF_000006405.1 Perkinsus marinus ATCC 50983
GCTGAGGTTCTCGTATCAGCTCGTACCGACGAGCATTCTACTGCTAGTCCATTAGGGACGAGTCGCACCTCAGGTTCTTATGGGGACGAGAAACACGTCACTGTTAGTCCATTAGGGAAACAACTCTCCAAGGCCTAACCGAGCAACACTTTCTACAGTGGGCTGCTAGTCTCTTAGAGACGAGTCGCAGCTGAGGTTCTTATATGAGCGAGAAACAATGCTAGTCTTTCAAAGACGAGTCACAGCTGAGGTTTTCATAGAGACAAGAAAACTCTACTGCTAGTCCATTAGGGACGAGTCGCAACTGAGGTTCTTATGGGGACGAGAAACACGTCACTGTTAGTCCATTAGGGACGAGTGGCAGCCCATCCGGAGTCGCAAGCATCGGAAAACCCCGAGAAATTCTACCACAAATCCTCATGGCAACTCTCTAAGGCCTAACCGAACGCCACTTTTTACAGTGAGCTAACTTGTCTTATAGCGACGAGGAACGCGCCACTGTTAGTCCAGTAGAGACGAGTCGCAGCTGAGGTTTTCATAGGGATGAAAAATACTGCTAGTTTATGAGGGACGAGTCACAGCTGAGGTTCTCATAGGGACAAGAAATACTGTTAGTCCATTAAAGATGAGTCGCGGCTGAGGTTCTCGTATCAGCTAGTTCCAACGAGCATTCTACTGCTACTCTATTAGGGACGAGTCGCAGCTGAGGTTCTTATGGGGACGAGAAAAACTCTACTGCTAGTTCCTTAGAGACGAGTCGCAGCTGAGGTTCTCATAGGGCAAGAAATACTGTTAGTCCATTAAGGATGAGTCGCGGCTGAGGTTCTCGTATTAGCTAGTCCCGACGAGCATTCTACTGCTAGTCCATTAGGGACGAGTTGCAGCTGTTATTGACCGGTTATTGACTACCCGAGTTAATCCATTAACAGACGTAAAATGCGTCTCAGTGGAGCCCGACAATTACGGGGAGAGCGAAGCACTCCTCTGACACAACAATCCTGTCCCCCTGGTCTGTGTGACGCTATGAACAAGAGTGAGTGCGTCACGATTGAGCTAGAATCTAAGATGTAAAGTCTTTCTGTCTCTGTCTACTACACTTTATTAATGTATTGGTGTAGGCACGGTT
>NW_003209824.1:0-1148 GCF_000006405.1 Perkinsus marinus ATCC 50983
CTCGACGATAGTGTAGTGGTTAGTACTCATGTCTCTCATTCCCGAGATCTAAGGTTCGAATCCCAGAAGGTCCGTGCGGGGCCCCACGCCAGTGGGGTGCACGGACCCCTCAGTGCCTACAGCCTTGCGATTCCCCCTGATGAGACTAAGTAACGCGCGACAGCGCAACCAACTGCAGTACCCTGACCAACTCAACCAACAGTAGTGGAGACGGCGCAACCATCGGAGCAGACAGTACGGCCGATGGTTGCGAGGACAACACCGACAAGGAGGACTAGCCAGCACTAATGACGAGTCTCACAATAGCGTACCAGAATGTGAAAAGTCGGGCTGCTGCTGCTGCTAGCATGGTGCCAACGCAGTGCACCGATCAGGCACCACACCGGTGCTAGGTGGTTGGCGCCCCTCCGCCCTTATCGACCGCCGCGCATGGGGGAGGGGTCCCCATATGCGCGATTATTTTTTACCTTTAGGAGCTCCCATCAAAAATGTATAAGTGCGGAGCCGATTTCGCGATCTAGCCTATAAATCCCACTAATTCCTTCACCAATCGACAGATCTCGATCTGCTGAACATCGCTGTGAAGCCGGATTTGCGATTTATAGGCTCAATAAAGAGTTATTAACGTTTTAGTTTTCATCAATTCTATGTGAACCATGTTGCACAAGCAACTTCTTCTTCAACAGTCCTTCTAGTCTGGCAGGTTAAGGGCGTGCGCCATCACTCGAAGCATCCAGGTTCGAATCCCGGTGAGATTATATTGCGGAATAAGGTTCAGCACTCGGAGTATGTCCGCAACTTGGGTGGCACAGCGGTCAGTAGTGTACCAGTGAGAAGGACAATGCCCTCTGGGCTCTGGGTAGGCTGTAAGTCCATGCTTAGTGCTACCAAGCAACACTCAACTTTCGGCTGGCGACTCGTACACTTTCAGTATATATAGTGAGTTTGGTATAATGGTTAGTGTGACGGGTTGTCACTCGAGTGATCCAGGTTCGAATCTGAGTAACTACAATCTTTTATATCATCTCCGTAGGGATAGACCCTATATATGTGGTTTAGTCTTATGGACAGTGTCATGCTCTGCCATGCGATTGACCTATATCCGACCTCTGACAGTTAATACTCGTACTAAGTACTGGTGATAATAT
>NW_003205899.1:0-1489 GCF_000006405.1 Perkinsus marinus ATCC 50983
TCAGCAGCAGCAGCAGCAACAGGATTCTCAGCATGCTGTCAACATCGGTCACACTGGCTCCTCCAATCTCATCGTAGTATAGCTGAGCTACAATCTTGAATCTAACTAATAAGAGAAGGAGGACGACAGCTTGCAGCTGCTACTCCTTTTAATATCGGCTTACTTTGCTGAGAACGTTCAGACACCTCGATGCTCACAGCCTCCCCACATACCCACTGACTACTGAGAGATTTTCATAAGGACCTCGGCTTGTCCGCAATAGTGATCATTCACTGTTAAGTAGCGATAGATCAAGATACCCTCTCGATACCCTTAGTATGGTGGTGTCCACCACTACTATCAACGCAACTCGAAAATATGCACTCATACACTATCAAGACGTCATGCAGTGCCGCTACCTGGGCTGTATGAAAATGCGGTTCACCGAACATGTCGAAGCTTCATTTTACGTAAGGCTACGTACTCGGACTGAAAGTAGTCTCAGCGTTAATCGCTTCAATGGTAGTAGCCGGGGCCTCGGTGATGACCTCGGCCGTGGTGGCGACAGCGGTAGCCGGGGCCTCGGTGATGACCTCGGCCGTGGTGGCGACAGCGGTAGCCGGGGCCTCGGTGATGACCTCGGCCGTGGTGGCGACAGCGGTAGCCGGGGCCTCGGTGGTGACCTCGGCCGTGGTGGCGACAGCGGTAGCCGGGGCCTCGGTGATGACCTCGGCCGTGGTGGCGACAGCGGTAGCCGGGGCCTCGGTGATGACCTCGGCCGTGGTGGCGACAGCGGTAGCCGGGGCCTCGGTGATGACCTCGGCCGTGGTGGCGACAGCGGTAGCCGGGGCCTCGGTGGTGACCTCGGCCGTGGTGGCGACAGCGGTAGCCGGGGCCTCGGTGATGACCTCGGCCGTGGTGGCGACAGCGGTAGCCGTAACTGGAGAATCCGTGGTCGCTGAGGCATCGGTGGCCTCCTCAGCAGTAGTGGAAACAGGGATCTCATCAGTGGCGGTAGCTGCAGTAGTGGTGGCTACTTCATCGGTTACAATGGCGGTACTGGTTATTTCGGTGGTGTCAACAGCAATAGAAGCGGCCGTACTAGTTTCCTCGATGACGTCTGTAGTGCTTTCTTGAACCACAGGAGTCTCTGTGACCTCATCGGTGGTTTCACCAGAAGTAGTGGTAACTGGATCAACCTCGCATGTGCATGGCGCATTGGATGAATGACAGAGGCTGGGTTTAGCCCAGTACTTGCAATAGGAGCCGGGGGTATCCGAAGCACAACCAGCATCACAGTTACGGGGAGCTTCAGTCGTTCCACTCGTTCCGCAGGAGCATGGTTCATTTGAGCCAAAGCACGTGCTAGGTGTCTGCCAGTACTTACAATAGGACCCGGGATAGGTAGCAGCACATCCAGCGTCGCACTCAGTGGTGTTGCTCATCACGATTCTGATCTTCTGAAGAGAAGCGAGGGTGACGATGGCGATGGGGAAGGAACGAATGGTCA
>NW_003212267.1:0-1792 GCF_000006405.1 Perkinsus marinus ATCC 50983
GAAGAAAAATCGACAACTCGATCGCTCACCCCCTTCAATATCAACGCGCTGAAGTAGTGATCCCTATTGGCTCGACCCAAGCCGCGTGCGATATTGCGTTCGTCCTCATGGTGATGATGATGGTAGTGCTACCCGAGCTACAGTACTACTGTAGCTCGGGTAGCAGACTGCTACTAGCAGTGCTACGGTAGCACTCCAAGACTGGATCATACTACATACTGATCATCGTTCATATTCTCTGTGTATTAGGTTCATGGTCTCCCAGTGATGATAGTGGTAGAGGGGAGATAAGGAAGCTGGTCGTGCTGACAGACCCTTGTGGTCCACAAATTGTAGAGGTGGCAAGACTGCTCTGTTCTCATGGTCAAATATGATACGGCATGGTGGGGCAACAATATACGCGGTTCGATCATCAACGATACTCATCACGGCCGCTGGGTGTTGGACCAACACTGTTGGTAAAGTCCACAAGAGTTGATGGGGTACATGATAGTCGTAGCAGCTGCGGTGCAGTATGATTCTTGTGGGAGGCTTTTACCGGTTCGTAACATTCGGAGACTGGGCTTAGGCAGTATTACGTGATGCATTGCTGTGGGGGTGTGGGATTGATGATGAATACCGGATTATCTGCTCCTGTAATCCGTGGGTGTTGGATAATGTTTATGAGTCATACATTATGACAACCCGCGCAGGGCACACGTGGCCACGGATGAGACTGACAAGGTGTGTCCCAGGAACTAGGTGACCTAGTCTAGGTCAAGCAGTACACTGTCATCTGCATGCGTCCTAGCTTGACCAGGTTGTTCACACGTATTCGTGCGGCGCTATTCGACTCTGGGCTTGTCGCGAGTGCCGTTATGGACTTGAGACTGGTGCTGTGACGCACGACGTCTTCCCCACGTCGGGAATTTCGCTCTGCTACGTAACGATCCCGTAACTGTCCATTTTGAGCGTGATACTCTGGTGGTCCTCCAAGATCGTACTGCTTGTGATATATTCATTGCCCTGACATTTTTTTCACTGAAGCAGCTTCAGTCGCTGAAGTTCAGTGATAATAAGCGGCTATCAGTAACTGCGTATATGTGGTAGCATTAATTCTCTCGGAGCTTGAGACGATCCTGTTGATTAAACAGCGTCGAATGTTTGATGGACTTCTTACTCTTTATCAATCTCAATATTGAGTTGTCAGTTCAAGTGAAATGTCTGGGGTTGTCAACCTCAGGTTGAGGAGAAGCAATGGACGTGGCGCGCACGAACACTCAATACATGAGGA
The DNA here is from genome assembly GCF_000006405.1 of Perkinsus marinus ATCC 50983. Taxonomy (NCBI): domain Eukaryota; phylum Perkinsozoa; order Perkinsida; family Perkinsidae; genus Perkinsus; species Perkinsus marinus. The sequence continues at coordinate 1,274 of NW_003212267.1, forward strand.
TGTCGCTACATATCACGGCTACATGTCGTGCGAAGAACTCGAACCACTATAGTATAGCGACTATACTAACCGCTCAATTGTTGCAGATCCAGATATTTACATGTAACTTATATAACGCACATACTCCTTGTAGCCTACATATGTAAGTGTCTACATCTATACACATTAATCGTCAATCACCCTACAGAATGTCGGGTGGCGTCGTCGACTTATGTCTATCATACCACTGGTGAATCTGGTAAGACTCTTTCTGCCGACATGCACGCGAGAACTCTCAGACTCCTCAGGAAGGGGATATAACTACATAATATCAAATATACTTTACCCAGACTACACTGCATAAGAGGTTCGTCGAATCATTTCTGGCAAACGGAAACGGAAAAGGCTGATGGAGCTGCAGGATCAGGCTACACAAGTGAGGCTCGAAAAACACAATGATCATCGAAAAACCTCAAGAGTACGCAATTCCCGTAGTTAATCTCGAAAATGGACACCCCACTGTTCTATGGTGAGCTGGTA
>NW_003208360.1:0-931 GCF_000006405.1 Perkinsus marinus ATCC 50983
CATTGGCACCTTCATTCGCGCCTCTTCCAGTCACGCAGGAGTGGCCATGCTTTCCGTTTCTTGCCTACAGCCTGTGGTGAGCCTTGAATTGATGCTATGTATCAATGAATCTTCACCTCAAGCGCAGAGTCATAGAGTCCTTCAGCACATTGCCAAGCATCTACGGAACGATCCTGTAACAACGCGCTAGACGGAAGGGTCATGGGAAATTACAACAGAAAATGCATGCACCACGTATAGATATGCCAATGTCTATACATAGACTTCTGCCGGAGTTGAACCGACGACCTCCCGCTTACTAAGCGGGTGCTCTACCAACTAAGCTAAGAAGGCTGATGTCTCCATAAATCCGAAGAGCTCCACGCATGCACGACATCAGGCGATAAATATCCCCTTTAATCGCACAATTGAATGTCAAAGATGGTGGAAAAGCGCGATTAACTCCCGAATGCGTAGAAGTCCAAAACTGACAAACACAACATCCCGATAATTTTAGCCAATATGTAGGGGTATTACAGTAGCAATCGTTAATGTGCTCCTAATGCGACCCCGAATAGAATACCTCCAATAGGCTATTCTCATTATTTATGCACAGATGACGGTCGAACTCTTCTCAACTTGCATGAGGGTCGATACGCTGGAGTTAGCTAGCTTGCCACTCCATATCCATCAACATCACGCAAGGAATACTCAATGATCTTGCAACGACGGCAAATATTATTGTCAGCAGCAACATGCGAATCGCAATCACAGTAAGTCAGGTCATACGGTCGCGCCAGTAAAATATCTCATCGCAACCAACTTTTGAACACTTAAGTTCATACTGGATCACCACGACAGCGAAGTGGCACCTTATGCCAGCGAAAGCATGCTCGAACTACCAACTACGTGGAAATACCGAGTGCAGCGGCGAGCAACTACTTACAGCTTA
>NW_003215193.1:0-902 GCF_000006405.1 Perkinsus marinus ATCC 50983
ACTACATGCATCACTTGGGGTAGACGAAGAACGACCAGGTCGTAGTGCAAGTGGAATATAGGTATCAGATGAGAATCGTTCTCGAGGACCAGGAAGAGTACCAGTTCGAGATCTAGTAGTGTACCGAGGTCGGGATAATGGCATAGACACTATAGTAGATTCCCTTACGGGAGCAGACACTTCTTCCTCGGGAACGGACTCGTCTACATCTGAGGCCACATTAGGGACAGTAGAGTCCCGGTTAGAAGCAACTGACATTGAGTCTTGCTCAGAGTCAGCAGATGACGTTTGAGACGGCGATGATGGGGCAGAACGGGCATCCATCATTGACAAATTAGGGGTCGTGAGGGGCGTTACTTCCGAAACTTGCTCATTGCTAACGTCATTATTAGCAGTGGCCGGTGGACTAGGAATACAAACCGAGTCCGGGGAAGTAAGTTGAACAGACGAACCGACAGGAGTAGAAGCAACCGGAGAGTGGCCTTGAATGTCAGACTGGACACTAGTAGGGCCAATATCCTGAGGGCTTACAGGAGGTGGTTGACTTGTAGTACCACCCGAAGGAACGGACGCCAAGGGAGGGTCAGCAGGTGATAATGCTTGGTGACCAGCAGGAGCTACCACTGATGCTGGACTAGGCGAGGTCGGAACCAACTCGATGGTAGGACCGTTATCATCACGTTGAGCTTCTTGGCGAACTTCTGGAGCTGTAACATACGCAGGAGCAACTTGTGGAGGACCAGTCACCACAACTTGCGGGCGAAACGAGTCAAGTCCTTGCCAATTAGGACGTTGAGGACCAACTTGTAAAGTTGACCGTTGTTCTTCACCAATGAGATACCCGGACGACAACAGTTGTTGAGGCCTTGATGGTACAAAGACTGCATCATTTGCACCAATTA
>NW_003214153.1:0-1979 GCF_000006405.1 Perkinsus marinus ATCC 50983
AAATTGTGTAAGTTCACATGTGTGCAGTCATGCCACACGGCAATCTTTAGTAAAAGGCGAAAGATTGATTCGCTTTGAGATGACCGCTGTGATATAGTGTAATATCTTTGAGGAGGTATGTTATTATGATGAAATGAATGACGGACGGTGAATTCGAGAAGTAGTTAAGAAAAGAATCGAATCGAATCATAGTCTGAGCCTTAAACTATAGATAATTCAGATTATATTATAGTTGGTGGCAGCGCTATCTCTTCGTTTGCGCTACGCCACCGCTACCAGAAATTTCGCTGTGGAACCCACACTTGGTAGGCCCTGGAGCTTTACAGTCCTCTGAAGTCGTGCAGTGAGCTGCTCCGCCCCACGAGAGCGAGCTGCTTGAGCCTCGCCCAACGCCAGCCAGGTAAGTTACACAACAATTTCGCCCATTCGCCTTGGTCACGAGGTTAATGGTGGAAATCTGGTAAGTAGAGAGGAGTTTCAAAAACGACGGAGTTTACAATTTAGTTGATTTCGTATAAAAATTTGTAAAAGATTTATTGTAAGTTAAAGTTGCCTCGATAGAGGCTCGGGTCCGCCACACTCAGCAATAAGTGCAGGGCTGAGGCGACAGTCGAGTCGGAGCATGGTCAGAGACCAAAGCCACCGACTCCCCAGTAAAAAATTGTTGTGACAGTTCAAGTTAGCAGTAGCTAACATATAAGTTGTCACACTTATAAGAACAGATACTACACTTGATCATAGCCAAAAGGCCGAGAAGGTATGCGAAGTAGAGACGCAGAGAAGCTTTTAGGATAGTAGAAGTGTTGGAAATGTGGTAATAGAGAGCATGCGTGCCATCAGTAGTTTCTTCCTCAAATGTCCCTGATTTTGTGTCGTCAACATGCGTGGTTGTCATTGCTGCCTCGGGGTGCACCACAATTGCAGTGGATGGCGAGTAGTTGCCCGTGGAGGACTACTCTACTGGGTGAGTTGACATGAATGCGCGGAAATTTGGCGTCATCACGGATTTGAAATGGAAAAAATATGAGCGTCACGGCTGAAGATGATTTCTTAGCGGCGCAAACTAGATGGCTTATGTAAGTGGATTGTTTGGTGGTTGCAGCAGGATTCACTCTCACGGGAATACGCAATATGAGAACAAAATGGTGGTGATGCCGCTCGAAAAATAATTAGGGAAGGAAGTATCTGTGATAGTCATTTTTTATAATTTGGCGTCACCAATCACCAGGAGGTAATGCCCCTGAGTGACAAGTTTCCTGCAATATAATAGTAGATGTGAATCCATTCTGCTAACGAAGCAGTGGTGATGGAAGAGAATGGCATCCAGAGCGTTAGAATCAATCCGTTAAAATACCAACGATTTCCGAAGTATCTTGGAATTGGGGATAATGGGAGTGGTGAATACCATTTATTTCAGGTTTGGGGTCGATGATGCCAGTTATCGAGCTGGATTGAGTCAAATTCGGCTGCGCGCGGAGTAATCTGCGACACCCAACAGATAGTGGAGGGAGTCAGGAGTTGTACAAGGTGAGCAGCCCAAAGAACGCGCTAGCATGGGGAATCGAACCGAAGGTGTAAAACGACATAGTCATGGGAGAATTTCCATGACCGGGCATCGAACCTGGTTATGAGATGAAATGCACTCTGCACGAATTGAACCCACGTATCGGACATGATTGATAGATCCATGGAAGAGTTGCAGCCACCGAGAGTTGAACATGGCTAAAGTGAAATGTAGTTGGCAGGAATCGAACCCTCGTATTGATCATGAATGATGATGATATACGCTTGTAAGAAAATTGCAGTGTCCGGGAATCGAACCTGGGTATCGCACCCGAGCATCGTACCCGGGTATCGTACCTGGGTCAGTCGAAATACAGCTAGCGGGAATCGAACCCACAGCCTGATATCAAATGACCGAAAAGTCCTGTAACCGGGAATTGAACTCGCGCCCGATTACATGCAGCAGTCTTCTGTAG
>NW_003216185.1:0-1382 GCF_000006405.1 Perkinsus marinus ATCC 50983
CGTGGCGAGAGATCGTAAGCTATCAGAAGCCTCTTGAGTCTAACATGCATTACAAGGCGTTATTCAACGCCATCTAAATATTCGAACTTCCGTAAAAATAGGTGTAATTTTAAGGCGAAAATTAGAAATCGCCATTCATCGGTTCGTAAACATTTAACGTTTTTTCCATCAGATCGCGTACGATATCACATCAACCAGTGGTGCATAACTCTGACCATCATCCGTTTAAACTAAATCCTTGATAGTAAAACCATGTCCGGAAAGGGTAAAGGAGGTCGTGGCAAAGCTGGCAAGAAGAGTGGCAGTGGAGCCAAGTCTCGCTCCGCCAAGGCTGGTCTACAGTTCCCTGTTGGCCGTATCGCAAGGTATCTGAAGAAGGGCCGTTATGCTAAGCGCGTCGGTTCTGGAGCGCCAGTCTATTTGGCCGCTGTTCTAGAATATCTCGTCGCTGAGATTCTTGAGCTCGCTGGTAACGCTGCGCGAGACCACAAGAAGACTCGTATCATACCTCGCCACATTCAGCTGGCGGTCCGCAACGATGAGGAACTTAACAAATTCCTCGCTGGTGTTACTCTCGCGAGCGGTGGCGTTTTGCCCAACATCCACACTACACTTCTTCCCAAGAAGAGTAAAGGTAAGAGTTTCACCGCTTCCCAGGAGATGTAGATAGTGCATTAGCTGGCGGAGCCCTAGCAATTCCAAGGCGTTATTAGGCGCCATCTCAACAATTCTTGTAAGATTTCTTCACAGTTAAGAATTTCTCAAACTTAGCAATGTAAGTTTGATACTCGAGTATTTCAAGAGGAAAATTCGAAATCACAATATTACAAGAGTGAATTTTTTGCGTTATTTGCATCAGAACCGTCTGGAGAGTACGAGGCGTTGCTGAGATACTTTTAAACTATCCCGCAAGTAAAATACTCTCAGTTTAACATGGCTCCGAAAACCACTACCGCAACTAAGCCTGCTACCGATAGAAAGCGCAGAGCTGGTAGGAAGGAGACTTTCAACAGCTATATTTTCAAGGTGTTGAAGCAAGTGCATCCTAAGACTGGTATATCCAAGAAGAGCATGATGATCATGAACTCCTTGGTGAGCGACACCTTCGACCGAATAGTCTCCGAGGCTGGGCGACTTTGCAAGTATAGCAATAAAGGAACTCTGTCTAGCCGCGAGATTCAGACTGCGATCCGCCTGGTTCTTCCAGGTGAACTCGCTAAGCACGCCGTTAGCGAGGGAACCAAAGCAGTGACCAAGTTCACTTCCGCCTAACGTCCGCTGGCAGTTGTGACCATTTCAAGGCGTTTCTCAACGCCATCTTTCTAACCGTGTGCAGGAGTTTGTCGTTTCTCAATCAGTGTTTTTCGCTGTTTTACCATATT
>NW_003208193.1:0-1530 GCF_000006405.1 Perkinsus marinus ATCC 50983
CATTGGGACATGCTAACAATGAGCTCATAGACCTATTCCTCGATAGAGAAAATTGGTCCTTTACAGCAGAATACCACGGTGCTTGATACCAGGATGACTATTGAAGCCGCGGACTTTTAATGGCAGTCCTTAACAATGGCCAAAAGCAGAGGGCCGAAACCTTCAAGTTATAGTAATTGGGATGCTAGAAGGAATATGCTGCTAGAAAAAATATGTTCTAGTTCCGAACCACCGCTCAGAGGAATTTGCGAAAAGCATAGTATTCTAAATTTATTTGGAGTACTGAACTAAAGTACACGCCTTGAGCTTGGAGAAACGAATTTACATATACTCAAGTCATCGGAGAGTCAGTTGTAATCTGGTGCGCATGAGCTAGAGCTTCTTGAACCCTTGATAGTTATTCTAGGACGCTTTACTTCGTAGACAGGTTCATCTCCTGCCATTCGCTCCTGTGGATGTTCCGGCCCACCCTTGTCTCTGCGTCGTTCGTTACTCGCGTATCGCGCTGTAGCTGGGAGGGTATCTATATCGAACTTCTCTGACCACTTCCTGTCACGTCGGGCCTTCTTGGAGCAAGTTCTCAACCCCGTCCACTGCTTTTCCGCTTCGCTAGAACAGTCTCGCCCATCAGCCTCTCAACCGCTGCCTCGTTCCCACATAACATGTCAGTGCTCCATGCTGGACATGTGCAGAAGGGTTGTGGCGCGTAGGCAATTGTGTGGATAGATTACATGCTCCCTTTCTTCTGTTGAAGAGCTCGTACTCTGGTAGAACGTCGTAATTCAAATCCATTCAAAGGTTGCAAGGTTTGTGACTGACTAAGCGATTCTTGCGCACTTATCGGGTCGTCCTGCTCTTGCACATGCTGTTGCACGCGAACCCGTGATACAGTCTCCGGGGTATCGGGAGTAGCTTGGTCTTGTTTGTGGTCATTATGTTGTTCATCATCACTATGCGATTCACATTGTACAGCTGGTGGTGATAGATGTTTGAGGTTCTTAGTATGCTCTATCCTCGCATACCACTGACCTTTCTTGTCTTTTGCAGCAACTTCGTACATATTCAACACCACTCGACGGAGAACAAGTACTTTCTCCCATACAGGTTCGTATTTTTGCCTTTGAACATGCTTTCTGCATAAGACTTCAGTATCTTTTGTGCGCGTCTCAGGCAGATCATTCGGATTGTTTTCTAACCCTAGTATGTCTTTATAACCTGCTCGTAACTCAATCGGTAAGTTGTAAGAGTGTAAGTTGCTCGAGGAAAATCTGGTTTACATGGTTTAATATATTTCTGTTTTATCCATAATTCTATCTCATCTTTGAGTATGCGAGTCTGTTGTTTATCTAATTCTTGTAGTTGTTGTCTATAGAAGGGTACACGAATGACTTTTTCAGATGGTTCACCATCAACCCATTTCCATCGAATACTCCATTCATGTCTTATAGCTGTGAAGTGACTTCACTGAAGTCACTCTCTTCTATACTGCATCTTTTTCTCTACTATCACACAAGCATCATTCCCTTATAA
>NW_003213434.1:0-880 GCF_000006405.1 Perkinsus marinus ATCC 50983
TTTGTATACAACGATTGCCAACGTCGGATGATGTATATTTGTGTTGGAAAATATTAGCTCGATATTTTTTCAAGAAAACCTTTGCGTCAGAACGCCGTGCGATGTTTTGAGAGGCATCCATTTCCACGACTGCTAATTTCTCGTGTGTATCCAAAACGTGTCGAACATTTTCTTGAGATAAGTATGTAACAAAATATATTTAGTAAGTCCCGTTGGTAACCTAATATATCTGGTATCACTTTTTCTCTAGCTCACCACGCCTGTACACTTACTTGGCGGTTCGGACAGATTTTCTGGCCGAACCGCCCCAGCAGCAGTAATGCCTTTATTTGCTTTTTCTCTTCGTCTGTTTCTTTCATTATATGAGAAGTAGTGCTCCATAGGCCTCTAAGATTGAAATGTGCATCACAAGTTAATTGCTATCACGACAGTGCCGTTTTGCTTTCGAAAAAGCACGCCCGTGGCTCTCATTTTCCGGCTAGCGTCCTCATATCTTCTCGCACCGGACCCTTGGTGGACGGGTGTAAGCGTTATGCGATATACACAGGTATACAACGCCGAGCGGGCAGGGCCCCAGCGAGGCTCGGAGACACGTGGTAGGGGAAGCTACCCACACAACCCTATCTGACCGTGTGGGGGTATTTCGAAGCGATTTTTCCTCCTAGCCGTCAAATTTTCTCCAAACTTTGCACAATCCTCGGAAACCGCACCATTTGAAAATTCCCAAAGTTTCGTGTCATTTGATGTTCTCTAAGGCCTTCAAACAACCGTCTTAAGTCCGCGTTTGGGGAGACACGCGCACAAAAAATGGTGACGTGCGCGCCAAAAACCGCGCTCCGCTCAGTTTTGTCCATTTTCGCGTCGCTCCGCCCAAACGCGC
>NW_003203066.1:0-1129 GCF_000006405.1 Perkinsus marinus ATCC 50983
CCCATAAACGAGGTCTTTCGAGGGCGAAAACATGTCTCTCACAAAGCTGCTTCGACGGATCGTCAGTCGTGACCGTGATTGACGCACCTACATCCCTTTTGAGTCATCATTGGCTCCCGAACTGAACGCGACACGCAATCGACAATGTAACGCATGGACCCACGAAACGACTCTCCAACTCGTGATCTTGCTCTTTTGTACTTCCTCGATCCCGACTGCGCGCTAGCGCAGAAGCCCGGAAGCATCTTGGCGGAAATTTCCTGGAAATTCCGGAAATTTCCACCTTGAAATTTCCAAACACAGAATATCGTGCTGAATTTCCACTCACATCACACCCTGTTGGGAAGAATGGATTCTCTGAGTTGTCAAACACTCCGAGGATCAATGTTTTCATTGAGGGCCGGCGATCATCTGAACGTACTGCTCTAGCTGAGGAGAAACGGTCTCCGTTACGAGAACCCAAGGCATCAATTGATGTTCATGTCGAGTCCGAAGTTCCACAGGACTATCTTTCGACCTCTCTGAGGCTCCGAAATCTACTCCAGGATGAGAGACGCCTGATGAATCGTGTTGCTCAAACAGGTAGGGGTCAACACAAATTCCACATCGCCATCACCACGATTCAGGCAAAATCATCAGGGGGATGTTAGAACGTTTGTGTGCTATAGTGACTGGCATGCCGAGCCGGGAAGATTTCTCATTGAGTTACCACCTCAGTTCTATTTTCTTCTATCTAGGCGATTGGCTTCTGCAGATTCCAGTTATTTTTACTCCTACAACTGAATGGTATTTGCCAAAGTCTTGTGCGCTTTCCTGGTAGCAAAAGGTCATACACCGCGGATTTTACAGTGCGAAAGATGATGGAAATGCTGCGGTTTCAGATATACATAACGGTTGCGAAGGAATCAGTGGAAACATCTATCGAGAATCGCCTAGCAAGTCACTTCTTTAATGGATTATGCAAGCGAGAATATTCAGGAGAGGTACATCGAACTGCTCATCTATGTTTGAGCAGTCATATTACAGTGCCCTTTGCACTGGGAAAGCAAAGGGCAAGTTTGTGTCCCACCATCGGATTATACTGGCTCATGCACCTCTTTCACCCACCCATTGAGGTTCCCGAGAAGCA
>NW_003207039.1:0-1164 GCF_000006405.1 Perkinsus marinus ATCC 50983
CTACTGCGTGTGAGGCAGTCGTCATAACCGACTAGACCATTCCAGCAAGATAGCAATACACCTAATGTTTGTCTCTCGACGACGCACCGTTGCGTTTATGTGTTTGATAAAGTGAGGTGACTCTTATTTTGATAATGATAACATACTGGAACCGAGAATCGAACTCGGGACCTACTGCGTGTTAGGCAGTCGTCATAACCAACTAGACCATTCCAGCAAGTTAAAAATGGAACGAATATTTGTCTCTCACCGACTCCGTTGCATTCTGTGTGTGTGATACAAACTAATGCGAGTCTTTTTATAATGATTGTAACATACTGGAACCGAGAATCGAACTCGGGACCTACTGCGTGTTAGGCAGTCGTCATAACCAACTAGACCATTCCAGCAAAACGACGATGGATACAGTGCAAGTGACAGGTGGACTGAAGGCCCGCTCCCCCTTGGACAAAGTTAACCTCGGAGTTTCTCAGATCATAACATTGTCCAGGGGACACGGGGAGACTCTTTCGCACAATATGCCGTTGCGGGAAGTTCTGTGTATCCGCTTCGTTAAAAAGCGGGAAGTAATGGGTTCTATAGTGGTGATACAGAGCTACTCAGTAGAGAAAATGTTATCATTTATATCACCATCACTTTTGCATTCTATATGTCACCAATCACCACGATATCGGTTAAAGTGGTTCATCGCTGTGTTGCGTTCTTCTGATAGCGCTGACGGTGTGTGCCCGTGATCATAGGATAATCCTAAATATACCAACGCTCACTAAAAACACGTGAACTTGGACGATAAGGCAATGGCGGTCTGGAGTTTCCCTAGATTCGGTGGTTAGTGATGCCAGTTGACCAAGATGGGGGAGCAGAATTGAGCTGCGCGCGAGCAGAAATGCACGTGCGAAGAGATATGGCGGGGTATAAACGAAACAGTGGGATGAGTGTTTGGAGAGACGCGCCAGTTAAACTCATCAGTGGCCGCATCAGTGATACACAGTGACGCGAGTCTTTATATAATAAAGACACATACTGGAACCGAGAATCGAACTCGGGACCTACTGCGTGTGAGGCAGTCGTCATAACCGACTAGACCATTCCAGCAAGATAGCAATACACCTAATGTTTGTCTCTCGACGACGCACCGTTGCGTTTATGTGTTTGATAAAGTGA
>NW_003212946.1:0-3328 GCF_000006405.1 Perkinsus marinus ATCC 50983
TCCGGATGAACTTGATGGGCACGGCCGGGAGACCATCGAGTGGCCAGTATAACTGGGTCGAAACCGCAGTGGCGGGCTAGGGATAGCCACCATCTGTCGCATGATGAACTACAGGGCACACCAGCGGACCTAGACCTGCACAATAGTAATCCTTTTCCATCCCGGTACCTTACAATGACCCAATATCCATCCATTGAAAACTTATGACACCCAACAACGGTGCTGCTATTGATGATGAAAAATGCGAAGGTTCCTGGCCTTAACGATCACCCATCCACAAGCAGTCAGTCATCTTTCCCTTCCTTCGCCGGGAGGAACTTAACCGGATTGCGATTGAATGCAGGCCACGATGGGAATGTTATCTAAATGAGGCTATCATATACTGCGTCGCGAAAGGACGCTCGAAGAGCGTTTCAAAGAGCCTTCGAATCCATCTTCAAGACAAGTAAAAGCAGTGCTGCAAAAAATGTTCGCTTTCCTCAGCTGAGCTCAAAATTTTCCTCACTAATCATAGGATTTTATATACGAATTAGAAGAATATATACGATTAGTGTAGAGAAAGTAACAAGGATTCTCCAAATTCTCCTCAGAAGCTTCATATTGCCACCAACACATGTGGTTGACAAGGCGCAAATTTTACCACGCTGAGTAAAAGTATGATGAAGTTTATGAATCCAATGAGATCACTATCAGTCGCTATACCACCGATATTATCACCAATTCATGACTACCACGAGAATCTCAACCGTGTGACACTACTGAATGTAGGGGAATAAGATGACGAGGCCTGAACATCATTATTACCACTGTAGCCAGGGCCGTTCCTGCCGATAGGATGTAGAATGTGTAGAGGAACCGTTGTACAGCATACCTACAGTACCATGTTATTGCATATAGATCACACGATATTACCCGTAGACGAATCCAATAACGCCACTAGCAATGATGAGGATTAACTGGATATAGAAGGCCCTTCGTTGACCTTCATAATCCTGACCACCAATCCGTCATCAAAACCATACTGAGCCTGTCTTACCATCTTTCCTTCCTTTAAACAACGAAAAAACGATACGATGCCCATACTGCAAACGATATACCGACAGACCAGTAGGTTGCAAAATTGGCAAGTCTCGCGTCGCTCCGCTGCACAGTAGCAGCGCATTCTGCATGTTTCGACTGTACGTCTCACGTCTCAGCAGTGGGTGATATCTTCCCCTCCACTATCGTTAATTGCGAGTAGAGGGTGCCGACCCCATGGGGAGTTGCTCTGTAGGTAAGCAGGGGCGTTGCGATACTTCGCTTGATGGGGATGAACATAGCATGGCTGATGGGTATTGTCAATCGTCTACCTCATTTCTAGCGGTGTTTTCAACATCTCCTTAGGCATTGACCCCAGTGATTTGGTCGTGACATTAGAATGCTTGCTGACGATAAGCGGTGTATTCATCAGCGTGATGGGTACCCTTACTCCGGCTGGAACCAATACTTACGGGCTGAGTCTGCGTTGAATGATGTTGTACTCGTGTTGTTGCAGGTTTGTGGCTTCTGGCCACGTTCATAGCAACCAAACATTGGGTAGATCGTCCTCCTCGGTAGATGGTCTCTGATGGGCCATCACCCTCTACCATGTATGCTAGGGATGGTAAGCTCTTCAAGAAAAAAGGAGAGAGCGGAACGCCGGTATCATATGTAAGATGGTCTTGGTGAGATAGCTCACAACTCAGTGTAGCAAGCATTGATTGAAGTAACATGTGGGATATTCGTCGTCTTGCAAAACATGCTATTTTTCCTTTCCTGTTTTGAAGTCCTATAGTGTTCATTCTGTTGTGTTCATAAATGCATATTTACCTACTACCACTTCGGTTACTAAGCGGTTCCTCTGATATGCGTTGTCCAGGATTTTACATCACTGATTTTCTCACGGCCCTGATTATGGAAGAAGTCCTGAGAGTAGCATGGGAAGCCGCTCCTGGTATGACCAGAGCAATCGTCTTGGTGTATGTCGCCCTTCTCATGTGTGGACTACTCCTGGAGACCACACAAACCTACGCCCAGTTCGAGTTCGTGGAACTTAGCGGTACTCTCGAACGGTAGTGAGTAGCGATGACTGATCTGCCTCAGTGCGGATTCTCTGGTATCCCCGTCGGGTTTGGTTACTCGTGACCTGTCCATTCCTCTACACCCAGCACGGTGAGTACTTCATGTCCCTGTTTTACTCGCTCACGATACTGTCTCAGCATTTACAACGATAGCGGGTCTACCTGTGGGCTACTACCTTCTATCCAGACTGCCATCTATTGAGAGGGCCAAGGTGATAGGCTAATGTATCTGTTGAAAATCCATACTATTCATATTCAGGGATCTACAGGTCTATTGTTATGGTTTTTGATCACCGTTTATACCACTATCCTGCTTCCATTCCTTCTCGTCACAGTACTTGTCGAGCTGGAACGGTATGTCGACAACACAGCTCATGTCACTATTCGACTCCTACAGGTGGATTGGTTTTTCGCTGGAGTTTCGACACTTTCTGGAAGATAAGACGTTCAGTGGTGAGTGTCTGTTGTCATCCTCCCTCGCGTATTCCTGACATGCTACTGAAACAGCCATGGCTACCTTCATAGTCTCATCATCATCAGGACTCTTCGCATTGGCCATCTTCATGATCACCAAGGAATGCATCATTAATCGTGAGCCTATGCAGCTCGGTAGTTACTCTATACACATCGAATGGTAATATGCCTACGTCTACATTTCTGCTGCTCCTCGTTAACTCGTGGACTCGATGATGTATTATGGCGCGGTGACGATATCGTATAAGGTACCCATGTGTCCTCATACTGGTCGTATCGGTATTAACTTGGAGAGTTCGTCTTGACCTCGTCGCCGCAGCGTTATTGGCTCTGCTCGATTCAAGTCCTAGGTAAGTGCCATGTGGCGGTATCGGTGGTACTACCAGTTGAGGGGCGTAGATCTCATTCCGCTAAGGGGTTTTAGGCAAGTTACTTGAACAGTGTTGAGCGAAGTCGTGGATGGCATATACCAATGAAGTGTCATCAGGTTCGCCTTTGTGGATAAACTACAACCATCTACTCGAACTCTGGCCAAAGTAGAGACCAACCTTCTGCGTAACTGGTTCATGCCAATGTCCCTCTTTGGAGGAGAGTAAGGATGTAATACCTCGAGTATGATTAATAACAACGGTCAGATACATACCTATAGAACGATCCACCTCTTTTACGGCTAACAATGAAGAAACAGAGATGAGCAATGCTGCTGAAGATATTGAGTCTGCTCTCGAGAGCGGCCATCAAGGAGGTAGGCCCTC
>NW_003216015.1:0-1256 GCF_000006405.1 Perkinsus marinus ATCC 50983
TCCCCTGGACAAAGTTGAACATTGAGTTAGAACAAACCATTCCAACGTTGTTCGAGGGGAAGGGGCGGTTCAGCCCATCCTTTCCAAGTGAATTGAGAAACAGATATTGTGAGGGGGACTAGCTCAAATGGTAGAGCGCTCGCTTAGCAAGCGAGAGGCACCGGGATCGATGCCCGGGTTCTCCATATAGGAATGTTTTAAGTCGGTTCCGCTACTGGCGCTCCTCATCTGGATGAAAGCGTATGGTCATGTATGTAACGTCGTGATAGCTCAAGCAAGTGCGCTCCCAGTCCGTACATATTTTCGGGTTGTAAACTTACTCGCGCCATCACTCTCTCTGCTTCTCTACAATAAGACGCGCACCCAGCCCTGGCTCTCAGCGCCGTTCTCGGTGACTGGTGACACTTGAATTCATGATAGTATTGATATCTGGGTGAATGGTTCCACTATCCTATGAGGTCAGTGTCACACATCATCGCTTACTGTTTCGACAGACACGAGCAGGATTTCTCTCGTCAATTGGGAGTAGCCTTCGAGCAATGGGATGGTTACACATTCTGCGTACGTATTGACTGAGTCCGTCGCTTGCGCATGAATTCTGAAGGAACACGACGAAAGTGCTGATTCTCGAGTTCGTCATGCATTCAACTTCAACAATACCTCGGCGAATCGTATACATCGGAAAATTTTCGATTTCCGATGTAGTCTAGCTGGTTAGGATTCGTGGCTTTCACCCACGCGACCAGGGTTCGAGTCCCTGCATCGGAAAATATATATTTGATACGGTGTTTTCCGGGATTGTGTTGAGCGCAAGGATGGGGAACTGAGTAAATATCACAGGTGCGTTGTTTTGTTCAAGATATCTGGCTCGTCACCGGTTCCCCTCCTCCCCTGGACAAAGTTGAACATTGAGTTAGAACAAACCATTCCAACGTTGTTCGAGGGGAAGGGGCGGTTCAGCCCATCCTTTCCAAGTGAATTGAGAAACAGATATTGTGAGGGGGACTAGCTCAAATGGTAGAGCGCTCGCTTAGCAAGCGAGAGGCACCGGGATCGATGCCCGGGTTCTCCATATAGGAATGTTTTAAGTCGGTTCCGCTACTGGCGCTCCTCATCTGGATGAAAGCGTATGGTCATGTATGTAACGTCGTGATAGCTCAGCAGTGCGCTCCCAGTCCGTACATATTTCGGTTGTAAACTTACTCGCGCCATCACTCTCTCTGCTTCTCTACATAGACGCGCACCCAGCCCTGGCT
>NW_003214779.1:0-1056 GCF_000006405.1 Perkinsus marinus ATCC 50983
AATGATAGATCAGTTCTACAGCAGTTTCATGTGGCTACAACGTTCGAACTCATGCAACACTTTCCATTGTGTAACATACTAGAAAACTCGCCCGAGAAGAGCAGAAACGCCTCTGGTTGGTACTGCTAGTCTCTACCTCTCCTCCGTACTGGGCAGCCTGCAGGTCTTTGTTATCGAGCTCATCCTTGCGACAGATATGGCTTAACATTTTGCTTCGCTAACGGGCTTGCGCCTGCTCCTGCGAGATTCAGAGTTCAGATATTAGAGCTGTACTGCTGATTCTGCAGATGCTGCGACTTTGTGCCATAGAAATGCCAGTGATCCTTCTATTCAGGATTGCGGTTGAAGATCTTATGAATGTTGCCGAACGCCTACTTATCCTCAAGGCCTGCATTAATGCCAATCATCTTGTATAGCACTGGGTGAGTACTGAATGGTTGTAGGCAGCTGATATCGGCCATGCATGTCTACCATGGGATCAGCATTATGAATGTTCCTTCGACTAGCTGAGGAGTTCTTCAAACAGGGATAGGGTGGCAAGAATTATTTCCTTCCGATTATTTCCTCCATTCCCTTCGGAAAGACGAAGGAAATTTAGAAAATTCTTTCGAGCAGGAAAAATAGGAAAAATAAAGGAAAAATTTCCGAAACGACCATAAATGGGCACAAAAATCCCAAAAAATAAGAGTTCTCACACCAGGTGATGTCTAGGATATATGCCTGTGTTAGTGATCTCGGTTAGACTGAGTATAGGGAAACCTTGTTCCCCAGGATGATCAAAGATTTTCGTGGCGATCGAGAATTCGGTTTGCACTTTCACTAGAAGGCCCAGCTTGCTGTTTCGGACTGAAACTTCCAGTTATTGCATGGCACTTCGCAATGCGAAGTTCGCATCATGATCATTTTATTCGAGCGGGAAATGCTACATTCCCACAAGCATAACACGGTATCAAAGTAGCATACTCCAAAACAAACGGATAGGTATCCCTGACGCAACATATAGGCAGTGGTTCTGTAACCGGCCGCAGACTCACAGTATGAGGCTCTAAACTAGTC
>NW_003205058.1:0-1009 GCF_000006405.1 Perkinsus marinus ATCC 50983
TGCGTGCTGGGGCGCCGTTCTGCCTACTTCCGTTGATCACCGCATCAACTGTCTGAGGCTTAGCGAGGGACACATTCGGTTCGCCACGTGGAGGTCGCAAGTCAGGCAGGGACATCTTCGGAGAAGCGGGATGATCACGTGATTTGATTCACATTTGACTCCATAAACTCGCGGACTGGGATTTATGAGACTCGGAACTCGGTAACCAAGTACTCATAATCGGAATCTGAAACACTTTAACACCTTAACCGGGTTCTGGCCTGAAGGAAAAACCTGACGATGTATATGCGTGCAAGAGAGTTTTTAAATCAGCGAAGCTCACTGCACCCGATAAGGCTTCGAGTTGCTGAGCCGAAGGGCCCTCGGAGAGAAGAAGTTCTTATCTCCGAGGGCCTATCGGGCCGCTCTTCTGAAGAACGGCCCGATAGCAATAGCAGTTCACACCAGGGATGGTTATCGAGGAACCCTCGACGAGGATAGACACAATCAGGGGGGTTTCTTGCTGCGTGGCAACGCAGGCGTTCTAGTAGAGCCACGTTTTTAACTTTGTTCTCGTCGGACTTCGCAAACTGCTTCACATCAATTACACCCCTGAGCTTCAGCTCACTGCTATGGTTACCAAATGGCCAAAGTTCGACTGCAGCGGTACAACAGTGCAAGTCGAGTAATGTTTTGCAGTCTTCGACCGTTGGCGCATGCGTACGGCTTGCACGTACGCACAAACTGTTGCTGTTGGAAGATTTCATCTAGAGCTTGATCTCAAACATGTCAAGTGATAAAGTAAATCGTCTAGCGGACTTTCACTCCGCTCCGGTTATTCCTAAAGGGAATGTCCTCACCGCGTGGGCTGTCCTGACGAACAGTATCATCGGTGCAGGAATGCTCAGTTATGCGAGCGCTCAAGCTGTCTGTGGGTGGGTATTGGGTATCGTCCTCCTACTCATTTTCGGCCTGTTATCTTACTTCTCGCTGCATCTGATAAGCAGATGTGCCATGAAGATGCCCGGCA